>NC_092442.1:2854038-3014038 GCF_036169615.1 Heliangelus exortis | reverse complement strand
CAATTTGCATGATTTACTGCTTTATTGTATTACACCGTGCATGATTTAAAATGGGAAATAAATTATTTTTTTTTAAAAAAAGAAAGATAAGGTGGTGTGAAAGAATTGCTGGAGAAGAGACACAATGTTTTTTAGATCTCTGCACAATATAAAAAGGTGCTTTTCCTGCCCTGGATCAGGACGCAGGCAACCTGGTGGGGATGAAGTAGTGGTTTGTCACAACAAAGCACAAATGTATTTGCCTGGAGTGGCTTCCAACGTGTGAGAGGCTCACTGGTCCCTGGTGGTGTTGACTGGGGCCACTGGGAGCTGAAAGCAAAGAGAGCTGGGGGCCCACAGAATCTTGCAATGTGCTCAGTATCTTGTAAGTCTATGGGGATCAAGATCGATTTGAGCTTTGCAGGCTCCAAGGTACAAGGCATGACTTGTTTCTCTCTGCAGGTGTTTTTCTGACAAGTGGGTAGAGTCGTACAGCTTCCCAGCTGACTTCTCAAGAGTCAAGTCAGAGAGCCTGAGGGAGGAAAAGCAGCAGCAGCAAGGCCATCTCCTCTCTGCTTTCACTTAAGAGATATTCCTCTGAGAGTGAGTGACTCCTACATTGTCAAGCTCTTTCCTGAAGTGCCCAGCTCTGTAACTGCACACAGGTTCATGGCATTTCCATGCCCAGTTGCTCTGCATTCCAAAATATTGTTGCACAGAAGCCCTGGGGGATGTGCTGGGGGGCTGCTGCACCAGGGAGCACAGCAGACTGGTTGGTGTGGATGAGGATGTGCTGTGCTCAGCCTGGTGCTGGTCAGAGCTCTGGTTGCCCCAATGCTGAAGACCAGTAGCTCTTGTCCACACCAACCCATCTCACTCAGACAGTGGCCCATCAGGTGACTTAAACCTTCAGTTCAGCAACACTCCCTAATAAAGTGTTCTTTCTAAGTGGGTTCTTTCTGTTCAGAATGAAGAGATGTACAAAAGAGGTGGACTCTTTAGAAAGTAGTACAGTAACACAGATGTCACTCATCCTTGGATGAATGCCCCTGAACAAAGTCCTGCTGCCATTTGGTTCCACTCATTCATTTTACAAAACCCATAAACCTTTGCTAGTGCCATTTTAATGACAGGTTGCCAGTTTTAATGGGCTCTTTCCCATTAAAAGCTCATGGTTGATACTGTAGAGATTTTCTCTCAAAGGAGGAAAGCAAAATGGTGAAAACGTGCTAAGGGAATAAAAAAGTGGTGTACCCCTCATTCCTAAGCTAAAACTTTTGGTTCTGACCCCAGCTGACTGGAGTGGACAGTGTCAGATATGCTTGCAACACCTTCCACTGAGTTTGCACAGCTGCTGTACATGCCCTACAGCTCTAATTTCCTTTTCTACTTGGGCTTGAAGCATTCATCCCTTCTGAAAATGAAACCAATGTCTTTCAAGTTGGAGACAGAAAACAGAGATTACCCAATATATTTCTAGCTCCTCAGACTACATTGGTGTGATTGATATTAAAGTGTTGCCAAAGAATAAAGAAAGAAACCCTCCCCAGCTGTAAAGTAAGACCACAGTTCTGAAGGGCACTGACTTGTTCATTAGAGGTCTCTACTGAAAATATTAAAGGCACTGAATGATCCCACCATTTCCAGCTTCCCTTTCAAGTGATTCATCTCCAGATCAGACCTGGATTCAAAATCCCATCGCTGGAATGGACACTCATTACCTGTGCTATCAGCACCATCCATAAATGTATCCTCTACCTCCTAATTAGGCCAACAAAGGAGGGCTATTAACAGCTAAATGTGTTACAAATGCAGCATTAGGGATAGAGACTATTGACCTTTTTACTCTGAGTGATCTATATACCCCTTTGTTCTGCTAAACACAGCTCCCTCTTGTCAGGGCAACACTGGTAAAGGGAATATAATCTGTTCTCTGACTGCACACAGGCTTTCCTTGTACTCAATTAGAAAAATACAGAAAGAAGTTATCTGTACATCTTGCAATGAAAGTGCCCCCCTATCCTGAGTACACACAAAAACTCACAACCAGCACTGAAAGCCTGAATTTTGCTAGGACTTGTTGAAGTTGATGAGAATGGCTTGTGCTTTGTACCCCACAAAATCTGCCCCTTAGTAACCTTAAATGACCTGGAAAGACTGAAGAACAATCATGCTTATTTTCATACCCTCTGATTTTTTATATCAGTTGAAATGTTTGGAATCAGACATGTATTTCTAAATATAATTGAGATAATCAGTCAGAAAAAAAAGAAAAAAACCCTTTAAGAAATTCAAACTCTACATAATACAGGATAATAAGGCTGTTATTGTGAAGGACTCTCTAATCGTGTATTTATTCACCTGCTCCCCATTAGGCAGATCTGTTAAACCAGCACTTTGTCCATCAGCACTTGAGTGCTTAAAGCTGAGTATGCCTCTTTCATAATTGCTGGCACTGGTGAAAGCCAAATTCTGAAGCCTCTCTGAATGGGGCTTGCATTGTCAAGCATGCCTGAGAGATTCCTGCTGCACTCAGCTGTCAGAGATGCCACAGCCTCACCACAGTTCACCTGACACAGCTGAAAGGAAAGACAGCATAAAACCAGGAAAAAAAAACAGAGGTGGGGGAGAAGAGAGAGAGCAGGAGGGGACTGGGAATACAGGAAGGGTCAATCCTCACCTGATGCTTCCCTCCTCTCTTTATAAAGTTAAATGCTGTATGAGATGTATTGCTGTGAAAAGGAAAGCTAACCACATAATCAATAATAAAAAAACCAATCCAATTACAGTCTGTGGTGGAGCAACATTACATATAACAAAAGTCTCACTTCCAAGGATCTTAACCTACTTGGTAGTTCAGCTCTGCACTGGACAGCAACCCACAGGGCCATGAAAGCAGTGGCGCCAGACTGGGCTCACCTTCACAGCACAGGGACTGGTGTTTTCCTACCACCAGGAAAGGAAAAGGCACAGACACTGCAATAAAGTCTTCCTCAAACCTACTAAATCAGCTCAAAACAAGCATCCCTGAGTGCTGAGCAGCCTCCCCAGCAAGACAGGTTGTTACAGTCCTACCTCCCTCCCTGGAAAGGCATTTCCCTTAGTTTAGGTGATTCTTTTCAAGGCATGTAGTGCTATTTCTTCCTTTCTTTTCATTAGTCACCATTGATCCAGGTGGAACTTTTCCTGGCTGTAAGAAGTATTCCCAGAAAACCCATCAACTTTGTTTCAGATGTGTCATATTGCAACTGGAAGTCTGAGATATGGCAGGTTCAGGAGGAAAAGTGTGCAGCTCCAAACGGGAGGAGAAAGCATTAGCACTTCACTGGCAGAGCACAGAATGGTTTTGTAGATTTTAAAGCTGACTTTGCCTGTTTATCACAGGACACCTGGGAAACCAAAGCATATCTCAGTTCCTCTACTTGTAACAGAAGGATGAGAGTATCAGCAATGAAATAATTTCACTTAGCTATGAAAAAATGCATGTTGATATGCCATGAAAAATGCTTTTAGATGCTGGAAGTTATCAAGCCACAGTCTCATATTCATCACTATAGGATGACCACTCTGCCATATCTTCTGCCAATTTATTATTTTGCCTGAATTGGGCAGGAACAAACTGGCAAGAAATACTTATGTTTCCACCTTGGCTGTCAGGGGAAAGATGTTGCCTAGTCCACAGCAAAATCAGGATGGCAATACTCAATCCAGCATTCAGGCCTCCAGAACACAGTTGTGCCTTTTAAATTTTATACTACATTTGAGTGAGTGGGATTTCTAGTACATTAGAACTTCATGACATATGACCACGGATTTTTTAAAAATCCCAAATTAAGTGCCTAAACCCATATTTACCTTCCATGGAACCACTGTCTGAATTCTTTTTGACATGCAGAAAGAGCATCAGTGCTGGAACACAGGATCACAGAAAGTGAGGGGTTGGAAGGGACCTCAAAAGATCAACAAGTCCAACCCCCTGCCAGAGCAGGGTCACCTCCAGCAGGTCCCACAGGAACACATCCAGGTGGGTTTGGAATGGCTCCAGAGAAGGAGACTCCACAACCTCCCTGAGCAGCCTGGGCCAGGGCTCTGTCACCCTCACAGTGAAAAAGTTTTTCTTTATATTTATGTGCAACCTCCTATGCTCCAGCTTGTACTCACTGCTCCTTGTCCCATCACTGGTCAACACAGAGAAGAGCCTGGCTTTGTCCTCCTGGCATTCACCCTTTACATATTTATAAACATTAATGAGATCACCCCTCATTCTCCTCCTTCTCCAAGCCAGAGCCCCAGCTCCCTCAGCCTTTCCTCATAAGGGAGATTTCCACTCCCTTGAACAACCTACAACTGACCTAATCTTCTGTTTTAGTGATCAACACAAAAGTTGAATTTGTGACTTTTCCCAGGAAGTCACTTGAGAGAGAAGCTTGTTCACACCACATGATGATACAAGAAAAAAATGTGGCACATGAAAGAGAAAACTCCTAAAACATGCAGAGCAGAGATGTGAGGAAGCAACATGACCCCTCACAGTGCACTTTGAGCATCACAAGGCAACACTGAGCATGTTAGAGTAGACAACAATGAGTTTTAAATTGGGTAACACCTGAAATTAAATGGGTCTGCTTAGAGCTACACCTGATCAACCAGGGGGCAGGTTCCTTGCTGTTGAAGACACCAGAAGCATTATTTCAGCTCAGCAGAGCAAGGGCAAGACAGCAGAGCTACAGCACTCCCCAGGAGACAGGCTAAAGACTGGAGGGGTACATCAGCCCCCTGCCATGTCCTGATGTTCAGAGACAGGAGACATGCATGCTGAGCAGCATGCCACCCTTGTTACACCCTGCTGCTCAGCAGGACACCAGGTGTCACACAGGTGTCACACAGGTGTCACACAGGCACACCCTCTAAGTTTAAAAGGCCAAGACAAAAGAAAGAGAAAGAAGCAGCCTTGTTTCAGAAACAGTAAAAGGAGAGCCTCATCCCTGTGGGAGTTTTGCCTTTTAACTCCTCTTAATTTCTGTGGGAGTTGACACCTAAATACCTCTGAGAGTCTGGCCTTGATTTATACAGAGATGCTGGGGCTGAGCTGGGAGTCCAGCCAGGCTATGAATCTCAGTCCTGTTCTTCCCATTTCATGGTACATTTTCCTCCAGGGTCTTTGAAGATGTGAGATACTTCTGCAAAATGTCACTTATGGAGCTAAACCTTGAAAAGGATTGGAAACTTCAGACTAGTAGAGTCACCTAATGGTGATCTCTGCCAGAAACTGGCTCTTAGTTTCTTCACTGATCATCAGTGTGGTTGGGGCTTGTTCTAAAAGATCTTCCTGGACCTGCTGCAACAAGGAAAGGTGTTGTGGACATGAGAAAAAGATAAATTCTTTTCTGGATTTTAGCCTAGTCTTCCCTAGTCTAGTTTAAGTCCTAAAGAGAAGGCAAATGCCAAACACAAAGCAACCTGTCTTTTCTTTTCATGTGTGTTGTATCCCCCAGTATCCCCGTTAGAAATGGTTCATGGCTAATTGAGTGACAAGAAGTGTCTTTCTTAAACCACAGAAATCAGCCACTGGTGTAACTGGCTGCTGCTGGACTATTTTGTTCACACCATATGATGATACAAGGAAAAAATGTGGCATGTGGAAAACTCCTCCTAAAACATGCAGAGCAGAGTTGTGAGGAACCAACATGAGACTTCTCAACATGAGCTGCAGTTTTAGCATCACAAGGCAACACTGATCATGTTAGAGCAGACTAGAGTAGACTATTCCATGATTTTACAAAATGTGGTGGGAAACAACTCATTTTTTGTAATGAGCCACTGCACTTCGACATTACACAGAAGAGACCAAAAAACCCCAAACCCACTCCACAGATGGTCTATCTTGCCTTTGAAATTCATTCCTGTTTTCACTGCTGCTTCTGTACTGCTAAGAAGTAGTACCTAGTACTACTTCTGTACTACTACTGCTTCTGTACTACTGTTCTGTCCCAACAGACCCAGTTTCAGCCTGCTGCTGACCACACTGCCTGCATGGAGGTCACAGGAGGAAGAGCACTTCTCCTGCTCTGCAAAGGTTTTCAATGGAAATTCCTTAAATGTAATGGCTTCTCAGGACTGGAAGAGTGAGGTTACCAACTAATATCTCCTGGGAGTGAGGAGAAGACAGGAAGGAAGTGACAGTCTCAAGGCATAATCCATCCATCAGGCAGAAGCAGCATTACAGCAGGATGAGGGTGTTACCTGCTAGGTAACAAAATCTCTGGTCATACCTCCTGCCTCTCTCTTGGGCAGCTCTCCAGAAAGCTGCAGCAGCACCTTGGCAGCTACACTCAGCCAGCCCAGCTTTCCTCTCTCCTGATAGAGCTGCAGGCTGGGTCTCTTACCTAGATTTTCTGAGAGGCAAATGGCCATGGGTTAGGTGAGCAACACTGCCTATCACTAGACCATCTCAGTAGGAGGATTGGATACTCATCTCTCAGTGAGGATTGGATACATCCCACAAACCTCCATCCTGAAATGCCTGATGTTACATGATGAGCAGGGATCAGTGAGGAAAGATCAAAGCACAGAGCCCTTGCACATGTCTGACAAAATCCACAAACCAGACAAAAAGGACCCCAGCCCCTGTGTTAGGACCAAGCAAGCAAAGACAGGGGGCGAGGCAATGTTAGAAGAGGAGAAGACCTGGGTAACTTTGCTGGATACCACAGCTGGTCCAGGAAAGGGAAATGAAGGCTGGAGACACAAGGCACTTCCATCCATGCTCTGGTTGAGCTGAACCCATTCCCTGTTCCTGTCACCCTGTCAATCAAAGCAGCCTTGGATTTAACATCTGCCAAAAGCACTGAATCTGTGTCTTCTCTGCACTCGACAGCACCATTCTTGGATGCAAACATTAGCACTTTACCCTAACCCAATTAATACCTAGTGTTCAGTCACAGCACTGATTAACATGTTGTTCACAGTGATTAAAACATTTCTTCTCCATTACCATACAGTTAAATTCTTGGAAGAGAGCTACAGTTAATGGGATACAGGCAAGGTTGCAAATCGTGGCTGTCACACTTGGGGAGGGGAAGGAAAAAACCCAGCCTTTTTTCCTGCTTCTTCCTCTTCTTTTAGAGTTGCTAATTAAGGGCTGACTTTTTGGGCAGAGAAAGAGGGGGGGTGGAGGATGGGGAAAAGGAACTTTAGGTAATTGAAAGAATCCAATTCATGCAAGCGCCTGACTGGTGCTAACCTACATCATTAAAGCTGCCAGCTAACAAACATCAAACACAGGCCAGTATTAATGAAGCAGATGTATTAATTTCCGATTTCTGAGAAAGCTAAGCAACTGGCTGGCTTGCTGGCTTCCTCTCTCTCCCCCTCCCTCTCTCTCTCCCCATCTGACAGCACTATTAATGATCTTTAATGCCCCACAGGCACTAATGGGTCCCGCTGGGAGTCCAGAAATACTGCAATTTGTATTGAGGATTTAGACATAACAAAAAAAAAAAAAAAAAAAAAAAAAAAAAAAAAAAAAGCCCTGTGCTCTGGGGAGCAGGCGCTTGATCAGTCGTTTCCCCCTGCGGAATAGCACAACAGAATAATAAATGACAGCTCTGCGATTAAATCAAGCCTTCTGCTTTAAGTGCCAGAGAGTGTGTGATTGTCACTAACAATCTACTGCTTGTTAACACCGCTGGGGTATAAGCAAACAGCAGTCAACACTTCCCCCCCTCCTAAAAAAAAAAAAAAAATAATTAAAAAAAAAAAAAAATAAATGGAGGCGGTCTACCTATTACTTCATTTATATTTCCATCTATCCTGAGGGGAAACAATTCCCTGTAGGTGTGTGTGGGGGGGTTGTTATTGTTGTTGTTTTTAAATAACTTCTGTTATTCATGGATTGAAAACCTGAAGGGAAAAGGGAGGGAGGGAGGGAGGGAGGGAGGGAAGAAGCCATCTGCTGCCACGTGCAGGCAGACGATTCCTCCCGGCTGCACCCACTTTGTGCCCCGAGACCCTCGGCCCTTTGGAAATAAAGGGATGTGTCTCCCACATCTAGTCTGGTAAAAGGAGCCAGAAGCTGGCTCATTTTAGCAGTGGTCACACCAATTCTTTTGTGTTGCTTATTTAAGCACAAACGGGGGGTTTCTGCCTTTCCCCCCTCAGCCCATGAAGCTTTAGAGTCTGCTCGTTTTACTCAGCAAGGAAAACACAAGAGGCTTTTTAACTAAGGCTCTGCATTTGGCCATGGACACTCAGAGGGGTAACATAGAGCCCAAAAAAAGACCTGGATGGTACAATACATCCACAGAGACTGAGGACCTCCTCCCATTCCAGTCAATCCCCAAACTCCCACCGAGTTCAAAGGCAGCAAGAGCGAGCCCCCAGGCTGTTTCTGAATATGCCAATAGCAGGAATTATCTGAGCAGGGTAATTATTTTCTTTTAGCCAAGAGGCAAGGTATCTGTCACACTGATACAAACTTTAAATATTACCCTGCTGTTTCATTAAGATGGAGACCAAAGAAAGGCACAGCAGCTTATTATCATGGACTTTTATGTTCAGATGGAAATATATCAGGGATAAGGCTTTAACTCTGACATTAGCTGTCCAGACATTTTCATAACACCAATAACATTTGGAATTTCATCTATGAAATTGCTCGTATCTTAAGCATTTTTGATTTATGGTTTAGACATAAAGGGACTTTTTGAATCCATCCAACAAAAGAAAGCAACAGATGGAGAGGAGGGCTGGGCAATAAAAAAGTCAGGAAGATCAACCTTCCCTGAAACAATTCCTTAAAAACTGGCCTTCATATTTGCCTCCAGATGCTGTTAGATACAACTCCAGAACAACATCTCCAGAAATGGAGAGGATGTTAGATACATCTCAACTGCAAATTACTTCTAGATGATGAATGGAACAAGTAAGAGTTTAGGATTTAACTACAGCTGCTTGAATTATTTAAGGACAAAGTGGGGGTTTCTGCCTTTCCTCCCTGAGCCCCCCTTTTTAACTTCATAAACAGGCTGTTAATTTGACAAAGCAGACTGGTATGCTCCAACTTTCTATCTGCTAATACACACACACACAGAGCCATTTATTATGTTTCTTCCCTGTTCTCAGAGTTGGGCAAAATACCCTGAAGGCCTATAATAAACTCACCATTTCTTGGAGGAACAATTTAGGTTATTTTTAAATGTAGATCTTAAAAGTTGTAGGATTACTGGATGGGAAGATATCAATCAAGCGTTTCAGAATGTCCATTCTCCTTAAGTGAGTGATGGATCTTCTTTCTTCTTGCCTGTCTTCTTCTCTTTTCTGTGTCAGTCATACATCCAGGCTGCTATTCACACTTCATTCACAATCCTCTGTACCTATAATCTCTGTTATTTTGCTGTCGACTCCTCATGCCTCATTAGGCATGTTTGACACCTGCACCTAATACCTTTTCACTAGCAATGCAGGACAGCTTTTGACAAGAACAGATATTTTTCCACAATAGCTTTAAAGAAGGTCTTCCAAGTGTGTACCTTGAGTATTTTATGGGGTTAATGTGATTTTCTCCCTTATTCAATAAACTTACATCTTATTCCACTCTCCTTGTTAGACACAGCTGAATTTTCTTTGTCTTGGTTAACAGCATGTGTGCAAACATCAGTGAGAAGGTAAAAAAACAGCAAGAGCAAAGCAGGGATTCAGGCCAATGGGGCCTGCATTAGGTACCTAAATCAACACAAATGTGTGTATATCTAGGTGTCTATTTTAAAATAATACAAACCTAATTAACAAGATAGCTTTTCTATATATAGGTATAAATGACATTACTCCTACAAAAACCCTATTCTATTAATTAGGTTTGAACTACTTAAAATAGAGCACTAAATTACAAGGAATCTTGGACTAATAAATTACCATGCCACTCAAGAGCATGAAACTAATTCTTCTGGGACTCTAACTTCATTTGTGGAAGTGCAATGAAGAGTTGCTCAGTGTCATAAATGAGTTAAAAATCAGCCTAAAAGCTACAGGGTCACAAGAAGTCAAAGTTGATCCTACAAGCCACTCTTTTAGGGAGGTTAAAGCTAATTGTAGAATACCCCATTGGGAAGAAAAAACCCCAAATCAAATGGGTACACAGGTTGGGTTAGGCTGTTCTGCTCTATGGCTATGGGGAGATGGGGGCCTGGCACTCCTAAATCAGCCTCAGCAGAGAAATTCCTGCAGGTAATAATAAATACAAAATAAGTTTGGAGGCCTCAGCATGATGCTCTTGATTATGATGGCAACAACGATGACTAAAATACAAGGATAAATCCTCTCTCAAGCCTATTTTTTTCATTGCTTATCAGTATAAAAATTGTGAAGGGCAGCCTGGTTTTGGTCTGGCTCTTTTCACTTGCAATTGATCAAAACTGGAACTGATTCTCCAACAATACTCAGCATATCTGTCAAAATACAGCTAGTAAAATAAGCAAACCCAACCCAGTGCTAGAGGGAGATGTATTCAATCCTTCTGTATCCCCAGTGTACAGAGATTTGCTTGTACCTTCCCTAAGTGAGGTTGGGGTGCTCCACCTGAGGAAATGAGGTCACATTTTTCAGAAATAGTAATTTCAGTAGATGCCAAACAAGATTTTCCTGCAGCTGTTTTGCAGTTCTCTTTGCTAGATTAGAATAGCTGAAAGGAGTCAACAGAAAAGCAGCCTGAGCACCTGCCAGCACACTGTGAACTTGAACCAAAGGATGCACATTTCCTTTTTTACTTTCTTTTAAATTATAGCTCTTTTTTTGTTGTTGTTTAATTTCTCTTTCCAGTTCTTTGCCAAGACAAATGTGAGGAAAGGTTGAAATGGCGACTTTAGAAAAATAATAATAATATAAAAAAAAAAAAATAACAATCCACAGGAATCAAACATAATGATTGCAGCACTGTCCCTCCACACTCTGTGTGGCTGGTCCTTCAGAAGACCTCCCCTGCTATGTTCTTATACAAAGGAAACTATCTGCTTCCCACATCTGGCATTATATTTGACTGTCCTCACATTAAAATTAAATTCTGATAAAAATGGGCATAAAGGGGAAGGGTTAGTAGGAAACAGTTCTCAGCAGTATTGATGAGAACAGCTTGCAGCTGGAAGCCTGAGATAACACAGTTTGTCAGAACGCTGTCACACAGCTGCCTGCATAATGAGGGAAGGAAAAAAAAAAACCTGCTCTTTCATTTGTTATCAGTAGAAATCTCTAAAAAGAGATGCATCATTTAGGAGTAGCCTGACTAATGGTCAAGTTCTACAGGGATGCAGATGGGATGTGGAAAATATTCCCCACCAGCAAAGCCCTGGGCTTTATCATCCTTAGCAACTTGCCCACTGCTGCCAGGGAGAGGCCAGAGAGTACCTGGGTCTGTGTGAAACTGGATTTCTGGTCCTGAGCTGGGCTTTTAAAATGGGGCAGTGGTAAAATCCAGTTGTTAAAAGGGAGTTTCTTAGAACTGTCACCCTCATGGCTCTCTTTAAAAGTGCTGCACACTTAGGGCACAGAGTCTTTCTTCACTTAGGATCAACTCACACCAGCAGAACTGCAGTAAAATCACTAATTTATCCTGCTGGCAGAAAAGACTCATACTCATAAATCTTCTGAAATACGTAAGGCACATTCTTGCAACAAAAACAAAAAAAATAAAAAAAATGTCAACCACCAGTTTGCAGTTCTTTTCCAAGAAACAGCAGTACTCTATAGAGTTCCCAGCCACCCTTCCAGGTGGATCTGTTTGGAAGACAAGGAAGATGCTCCAGAGGAGGTGATGGAGATGGGACTAAGGATCCACTAGCCCAGTATTCTGACAAATGGTAGAAGAAGGCACCCACCCACCCATCCTGTTCATGGGCAGAGTTTCTTCTTCTCCTCACTACTCTGATAACACTCAGTCTGTTAGAGTCACAAAAGAAAAAACATATCTTTAAACAGACTTCTACCAAGAATAGTTTCTTATAACTGACAGCATCAAGGCAGACAGTCACACAGCAAAACCTCTCACCAGTTTATTGCCATTGGAAATCAGCTCTCTGGATACAACCTTTGAACTGATTCAAGTATTTCTGTGTGCCAGTTCAAGCTATTTATGCACTGTCACAAAAAGAAAAAAAAAACCATGGTCAGAGCAGGGGTGGGAGGGTAGGAATGGCAAAGGAGAGCAAAGACTTCCAACAACAAGACAAATTGCAATTTGTTAAACTGGTTTTGACAGGTAAGACTGGGCATGTAAGACACGAAGCAGAGAGATAGCACCAAAGATGCCAAATATTGATTGTGACCTTTTCCAGAGGAAGACTTCCACTGTGTGAACAAGTTGTCTATGTAGTTAAAAGGCCAAGCAATGCTGAAGGTATTTTTTTTCTTCCCCTTGCCAAATGTTAATTTGCACTGAGTGATTCACAGGGACTTTACAAGGATCACAGCCTTCCACAGAAATCTCCTTCATACCTCCACTGAATTGTGAAAAACAGTTTTTATGATTTAAAGGGAGTCATATGTATTATTTCTTCTGTCTCTCCATTTCTAAAGACATCAGAGATGGTTAGGTGATTTTGATGTGTCTCTTCCCTCTCTTTACATTCCTCATGTGTTGCTCATTTTCTCCATTCCATTTGGGTTACAAGCCATCCTCTGTCATGTCCTGTTCCATGATCCTTTACCCTTGTACTCTGTATTGCTGCTTTGCTTCAAAGAGGGTTTCTGTCTTACTGAGGAGAGAGGGAAGGGCATCTCCAGACAACACTGCACTCATCTGTTACTACCACAGAAGAAATCTTGCCCTACTCATCCGTGCTACCTGAGCCTCTGCAAACACCAGCACAACAAATATTTCTGATTTTAAAAGGGCTTTCTTCCTAACTACCATCCTAGGCTTTTTGTAACATGGATATAGATTTGAATTCCCTTTATTTGTTTAAATCTGGGGGGGTTGAAGCATTCCATTTATTAAAAAAGGGAAATTAAAAGGAAAAATAGGAATATGGCATGACAGGAACTGGCTGTGGTTAAAGAATGACAATTTAAAAGCAAAAGAAACAAAGGCTTCCTATTAGAAAGAGACAAAATCAATAGAAATTATAAATCACTGAAATAGCAACATGAAGTTTCCCTCCTCTCAATCAAATATTGGAAACACTCCCATGTAAGTCCCTAATTCATGCTGTTCACTGGATTTTTGCTCTTTCTTTTACTATGAATGATGCCTTGACTCTACCTTCTACTATGACACTTCTGGATAGAGCTATGCTGGCTGTAAGAGCAGTTTCAGAGCATTTTATGGACAAGAAGAAAATACCATGTGAATCCATGCTCAGTTTGTTCCCAAAAAAATCTCTTCCACCATCTATTCCACCCCCTGCAACCTGGACCCAACACATCCAGAGTGGGCTTTGAAGTTTTAGAAAAAAACCTCAGTAGCTAGTCCTGTGCCTAGGTTTGCCTTTACAGACCTGGTAGAGACCTCAGGATCTGGGAAATGTGACTTTACTGCTGTTGAGCTTATAGGTACACAGCAAAGGAAGAAGGGAGATCCAGGAGGTGTGTGCAGACAGGGTTATTTTGGCTCTGGTGGCTTGGTGAAGAGCAGGTACAGCCCTTCCAGCACAGCCATGCCCCACACCATCTCCCAAACCAGAAAAATCTAAGGGCAACATGAGAGCTGGAGCTCCTCAAGAGTGTATGAGCTACTGTCCTGGGCATGCTTCATTCCCAGTGGGTTTCTAGCTGATCATGTTGAGGTGTGCATTCTCTCCTTGGCAAGCACAGTACTTGTTAAGATCACAGAGGCAATCTGAACTGCATGTAGGTGTGATTTAATGCTCCACTGAGCTCTACCACTCACTCAGCCCCTTATTTGGGAACACAGAGCCCCATTTTCTCCTTCTGACACCGATGCAGCGCTGCCTTTGGGACTAAATGTGTGGAAATGGGATCACATGAAAGGAAAGGCACGATTACAAACAAGTCATATATATTTTAAAATAGTATTTCTGGAAGTTTAATCATCTTTCTGTACCAGTAATATCATCTGCCTGTAAAGTGCCTGCTCAGCATTGCAATCCTGTGGCTACTCACCACTCCAGGCAGCCCTTGGGTGAACACAGAGCAGCAGGGAGGAAGGACCACAGTGGGTCAGCTGCACTTTGGCTGTCTGCAGGAGTGATGCAGAACATCAGGAAGATGTTGCTCTTTGTTGCAACTCCCTGACTATTATGGATTAGAAAAAGGGATGCCATATAAGCCCTAAACCACTTTTTTTTGTGTCATTGTACCTGCTACTGAAATTTGTCAAAAAGTCTGGTCCAAGGAATGCAAAGATTCCTATAATGCTGGTGAATCTATAAGATTCTGAACAGTAACCTGTCCTCTCTTCACCTGCTTTTCAGTAGCAGGCACACACATGTTAGTATCTGAAGCTTCTTTGCACAACTTGTGTGACACCACACCTCCAAACCTCTGTCCTTCCTGCTTCACAGCAAAATAAATCACCTGCTCACAACGTCCCCACCTACAGGTGGAGGCAGACAAATTCTGTACCACAGCTGGCTCCTCTGGCAGCAGAAACTTCAGACAGCTCTAAGTTATCTTGGCAGCCATGATTTACAACAGTGTTTCAGTGAATCTAATCAGAAGTGTGAATACTCCCCTCCTATCTGGCACACATCGTTGGCGTTCTAATTATTCACACATTTTGGCAAGCATTATGGTGTTCCCCTACCAAGCTCCTAATCCCTGCAGATCAGTTAAAATAAATGAAAGAGAGAATCAAAAGGCACTTAAAAATTCAACGGTTCTCTAAACGGGTTTGAACAGGCTCCAGATTATCAGTGGTTGCAGTTGACTAGCACTTAAAATTAGGCCCTCCCTCTCCTACACACCTCACATTTCCTCTTCTCATTTAAAGGAACTGTCTGCTGTTCAGATCCCTGGATGAACCAAAATGCCTAAATGAGTAAAAAAGGAAAACAGATGAACATCACCTGCATCCATCATCTATGGAAAAACTTGCAGGTTTGTAATCTGTGTTTGAAGCTATTAACTACAATGAGAAGAGCTCACAATGTGGAAAAGTGTTGTAGAACACACTAATTCAGGATCATGTAGTAACAGCCCAAGATATCCAGTTGTTATTTCTGTGTGGGAGAAATACCCCAAGGCTAGGGACTGAGTTGCTGTCTCCCAAAACAAATGTAACATTGAGATCTATCCCATTTGCAGTCAATAAAAATGTATATTCTTTCTCTTAGTGCATTCCTGCTCTAGACTGCATATGAAATATCTGCAGCAAACACTTCCTACCTGTGTTACCCTTTCAGTCAGTCTCTATGCAGATGTTTTGGTAGCTCTCTCCAAGTGTCACTTCAACACTGGCACAAGTCTCCTCCTGGTCAGGCTCTCCCCAGCACACCCCTGGGAAGGCACATTGCAGCTCCAGCTCACCCAGCAGACACTTCTGTCCAGCCCCCAGCACCAGTGCTGCCCCTTGGCCTCACCTCACAGCCTCTTGCTCCTTCCTGCATCCCATTTTCTGCTCCAGATGCTTTCTCTGACCCAGTAAGCAGAGCTGGGAATAAACTATAACCTCTCCACTTCAGGTGGTTTAGCATCAAGGTCTCAAAGCCACTTTTCTGCTGGACCCACTGTCACTGACGTGCTCACACACACACACACACTCTTGCACTGTTGTATTTTTATATTTCACCAACTTATTTTTCAACCAGCTAGTTATGAGAGAAAAGACTGCTTTATACTGTGCAGTTCTTTCCCTTCTCCCTTACTTGCTCCCAGGTGCCTTGTATAACTGTGATGCTTTTGTTACTGCCCCGGCATCAGACCAATAAAAACAGCACCCACACATGTCTATTTATTAGACTCCAACCATTTATGTACCTCTAATTCAGAGGAAACACTGAAGGAGTAAAAATGTTGATGTTTCACACATATGAAGTAACACAGGACAGGTCAGTGCCTCAAAATGCCTCTTTCTTAAGTGTCAGTGTGGAAATGGGCCAAGCTAAATCTCCACATCACTAACGAGGGTTTTGGAGGGACACTCATAGGAAACTGCAGAGCTGAAAGGAAGGGGGAAAATGCTAATAAACACATATATGAACACTGGTAAAAAGGATGTTTTCATGCTTTGGTGTAGTCTGCAACAACCAGAGTCTAATACTTATGTGATGGGAATCAATATGGTATCACTGAGCTCATTAGGATTGTGCAGGTTTACACTGAATGAGGAACTCTGTGGTACTGTTCTTGGGTTCCATTTGTTAGGGAAGAGAGAGATGGAAACACTTGGTCACGCATCAGCAACACAGCAGATCTAGTGCACTGGTGGTTGCAAGCCTGGTCTACAGGACAGGAAAGAAGGAAAGCAGAAAAAATGGAAAAATTAAGTTGAGGACGGGGGGAAATGTGAATGAAAGAATGACAGAGTGTCTGAGGGCTTTTCCCACACACACCATCTCCTCAGAGCTCTTGTAAGACAGCCCTTTTGTCTGGCAGCTTTAGTTGAACATAACCACTCACAGAAACCTACAAAAATGTTATTGACTTGAATGCTCTGAATCTTTAAAGAACAAATAGTAAAGGCAGTAACATATCCATATGTACTTACAAGTAATTTGAATATGAAGTCAAATACTGATGGCTACATCTAACTTCCTATATTCCGTATACAGATTTCAATCTACTTTAAATCTAAAATCTTTAAATCTAATCTAAAATTTTCCACTTTTAATATAATTTTTTAATATTCATCGGAAATTCACTGTGTTAGGCACAGTGTATTCTGAGCATTAAAGAAGAGGCTTTAGGCACTGAAGACTTCAAAGATAAGGGCCTCAATAACACAGCTTCTATGATACCCATACACACTTGCAGACTCTAGGCTAGTTTTGATGAGAAGAAAAGCCAAGGAGTGACATGGGGACAATGAGGAAGAAGTGGCAATAGTGACAGGTAAAGCACATAAAGGGATCAAGTTTCCATTATTGTCACCTAAAGGCTCCATCTTTCTGGTCTTACCCAAGTACAACATCTCACTGCTTTAAAGCAGGGTACAGTTGGGAAGTTATTAATTTTTCTTTGTACCCAAATTACATTATTTGCATGAGGCCAGCAAAAATCCATGAGGCTGGTGTACATTCCATGTTGTGTGCTCTGGTTAACAAGAAAGCATGTGATGGTGTGTCTGCAGTTCTGGTATGAATTATTGCAGAACAACATTCCTCATTTATGAGCACAGTCAAAACATTAAGGAGATTTAAGTTTTCTTTTTAAGATGCACTCAACTTTAGTAAACCCTTTCATAAACTCTTTTGGGAATGATTTGTTGAGATTGTTAGCAAGAGAACAAAGCTACGTAGAACACATCTATATTGAGATTGAACCTAAATAGATTTTAAGATATATTAATGACTTGTATTTATATGCCAGCTCAAAGTGTTTCACAAATATTGATGAATTAAAGCCTCATGACATTCTTCCAAGCAGGACAATGTTAACATGCCCTACTTACAGATGGAGCTGTAAACTCTGTCAAGAGATATTCAGAGATTAAATTATTTGCTTAGGGTCAGGAAGTCAGGAATAGCACTCTGGAGTCACATGCTGCCACCCTGATCAAACCAGACTCCTCACATTATGGGAGATCAGCCCCAAATGCAAACATTCACAAGCCCTGACTTTATTCCATGAGATAACCATGGTATTTACAGGCTAAAAGAACAGAAGTTCTGTTCTTGTTTTTCCTCATGACAGCCTATTTAGTCTGTAGACAAGAATTTTAAAAAAATGAACACAACAAGCAAACAACTAAATAAATAGATACATAAAGTGGCCTGCTGAATGGCAGCTGGCTTTATACATATACTCTGTGCCAGAAACAACAGCATCTTTTTATCTGCCCTTCAATATGATAAATATATGTAAACTGAAAAAGTCTACAGCTCATAATGGATAATGGTTTGTACCTTAAGTGTCTTAAAGCAAGGCAACTTTATGCCATAAATGATTCCTTGTCTAGCAATAACATTACATTACATGTTCTCGGGGAGAAAATGGAAGAGAAGGGTAAGAAAAAAAATAATCTTGTGCTATTTAACTGAAAATGCTAAAGTTAACTGAAATGGACTCATTAGACACGTTGTAAAGTCCAGAGAGTCTGAGGGATTCTGGGATTTCTCTCAGTAGCTTACAAATAACAAATAAAATAATGTACCTGGATTTGATGAAGGGTATTTCCACCACGTCTGTGTTTCTTCATTGGATGCTTCTTATCCATCTATTTTCACGTTGCATTTTCTTTGGTTATCTATGCACATTTGGTTGTATTTTTAAATGGTGGTGGTGACTTGTGAGGTCTTAACTGGCTGAGAGCCTTCCCTTGGCTAGAAAATGAGTGTCACTCTCACAAAACACTGCCATGCAGAGCTGCTCACACCACTTGCCCCTACTGTACACCTCAAACAGGCAAAGGCTGTAAAACCAGAGAGAAATGAAATCTCATCCCGGCAAAAGGTGCCAAGGAGCCTTAGAAAATTTAATTTAAAACATACTTAAGAGTGCCTGGCGTGAATCCTGGCCCAGTATAAACTAAAAACCACAGGAGGAAACCACACATCAAGGCCACATGCAATCTGGATCTATACATGTGATGTTCAAGGAAATCTTTAGGGTTTAGAGACCCTACATTGAACTTAAGGCAATGCATCCACTATTGCAGGGCAGTGAGGTAACAGGTTGAGCCCCCCAAACTCCTAAAACTTCTTCCACAGACAAAACCCCATTTTAAGCAGAGACTCGAGGAGATACATTTCCATGATGTCTCCTACAGATTGCAAACCAATGCAGCTTCAGACTCCACACACAGTCACGACCCAGAACCAGACTCCATGATGCTGGGAGAAGGATGTACCCAGTGGTCTCCTCTGAGCTGTTCAGGGACAGGTACAACTTGCATCTCTCTAACCCAGAGGCACTGCAGGACTGGCACTGTGGCAACAGAACCTCTCTCTCAAGGCAGAGCTTTGTGGAAGATCAGCAGCAGAGGAATCCCTTCATCTGTCACTCCAGTGGTATCTAACTGCTCTCTGCCTTAAACAAATAGGCTTGATCACAAGCCCGGCTGCACTTTTTGATAGAAGCTGCTGTTTTAAAACACGGCTTGCCTTTAATTCTATGTGGGATTTTCTTCTTTTTTAACTTAGAAAATGCCACAGTGCACTCTCATTTTCGATTTTAATGGCTAAAGATATGCACGCAAAAAGCATCCTAATTACTGCTTTCCTGGCAGACGCAGCCATTTCCTTGGGTTTTTATTGCCATTAGTTTTCCTCACCGATTTATCCTTAGCTACTCTCTTTGCATCTCCCTCGCCTCCCCTGAGCCCTTTCCTCCTCGCTTCTCAAGACTTGTCAGCACGCCTCCAATCCCCAGGAGAGATTGAAGGCCTTGTAAAACCCACTGCGCAAACAAGCATTCCTGTTCATTTATCACATTTAGCATGCGCACTTCCACACTCATCAAAACCAAGCCTGAGCTCGCTAAGTCATTTCCCTCTCCCAATTACAAATTAGTCCATTAGGCTGTCTGCAGTAGGCCCTCTGTTGCATCTTGGTAATGGCTTCTGAGATTTCCATCATAATCATAATGGCTCCCTGTGCAGCCATGAGGGCAGATGGAGGCCGCTCGTGGGTAATGAGGTATCACACTACCAAAGGGCACAGCTCTGGGCTCATTATTTAGTCTTGGCTGTTTTGTGAAAACAACAACAAAGGTAAAATGCTGAAGGGAACACTTTAGCATATTAAATTAACACTTCTTGAAATTTCTCTCTGTAAACATGCCATATTTTTTCTTTATGAAACACCCCATGTGCCTGAGTGTGTGCGACGTGAGGGAGGAAGGGAAAAGGGACCATGGAGATGGTGTGTGCTGCCACTTCCTCCCCACAGGCAGACAGCGCCCTGTACACACACAATCTCTCCCCTCACACACACACAGCCTCTGCCCAAACACACACAGCAGTTGTGTGTTTGGCACACACAAGGCACCCACACAGCCTCTGCCCATGCACACACAGCCTCTCACCTCACACACAGCCTCTCCCCTCACACACACAGCCTTCACACAGCCTCTACCCTCATAGTCTCTTGCCTCACACACAGCCTCTCCCTTCAGTCTCTCACCTCACACACATTCTCTCACCTCACAGTCTCTCACCTCACACACAGCCTCTCCCCTCACACACACCTCTCCCCTCACACACACAGCCTCTCCCCTCACACACACAGCCTCTCCCCTCACACACACAGCCTCTCCCCTCACACACAACCTCTCCCCTCACACACACAGCCTCTCCCCTCTCACACACAGCCTTCACACAGCCTCTCCCCTCATACAGTCTCTCCCCTCACACACAGCCTCTCCCTGTCGCATGCTGTGGACATAGAGCTGGGGGGACGTGAGGACAGCCCTGAGGACCTCAGGTGGCTGCAGGGCTGACAGAAGCCTTGACACGCTCAGCACTTTGCTGTCATCGGGCCCGAGGGTGCACATGGGAGCTGCTCAGCACTGACCACTTCAGAGTGTTTGAGCTGTCCCTAAGGCCACATCTCCAAGGATCTACCCACGGGGGTGGTGAGCTGGTTGTACTATCTGGCTCCAATTGCCAATTCTGTGGTTCTGTTAAACCGTGACACTTGGCACTGTGCTGTTCCTTTCACAACAGCAGCTGAGGCTGGATAATATCTCACACGGCTAAGGATGTGATCATTCCTAATGAAGATGGCAGCCTAAAATAAAATAGAGTGAAGCCCTGTGAGAAAACCCTCAACCTTCACCTCCAGCCCCTGCCTGAAGGGGTTGGCCCAGCAGGCAGAGCTGAGGGAACTGAACCCTGGCAGCTAAATAACTTATTTCAAAAAGAGAAGCGACATTTAAGACAAGCAGATTAAAATCAATATCAATTAAACACTCTTTGAACATTGCTGCTCTCTTTAGATTTTGTGTATTGGATGTGAACTGTTGCTAACTGTTCCCAGTGGTGCAAGATATCAAATCCTACATCCTACTAGAGGTTAGGGACAGTAAAGACAAATGCTCTCCCTTCTTGCTGGAGTTGAGCCAAATTTGTTTCCCTTGGGACTTTTTTTTTTCCCATCTGAGAACACAAGTCTGTAAACAGGGCAGTGGTGAAGCCAGAGGTAGAGCTGTAATGTGGACAGGAGAGGGGACAGGGAACAAGTACAGGGAGGGATGGGAAGTTTCTGTCCTTTCCCTCACACAATTTCAAACACTACTACAAGAGCAAGTCAGCAGGAGAATAAAAATGTAAATGTCTGCAGAGGTCTGGCACCTCATGGAATTTGCCTAAATGTCTGTCAGCCAACACACATAGAGGGAAGAGGCAAATTCATCAGTGAAGGGAGGCATTTCTATGATTCTAGGATTTTTACACACCTCACTTTGCTTGCAGGGTGCATTCCGGCCTGCAACCAGAGAGCTGGAGGTGCAGTTCCCATGGGGAAAAACAGGAGCAACCTGAAGATCCCTCTTCACTGAGCACCACCTCCTATGTCCCTTTCTGAAAGTCCTGGCAGAGCCAGCATACTGGGTATGCCAAAACACATTTCTAGATGTTATTCTAGATGCTACTGGAAAAAGATGTTTCACTTCTGAAGTACTGTTCATACAGGAATATAAAGAAAGACAGACCAGTGATTCTTTGAGAAAAGAGGAGTGCAAATACAAAGTTAGCAGGTGGACTGCTAACCAAGTCTGCTTTGGTGAGCAGTAAAACACAAATTTATGAGCTGGGTTTTGTTAAAGTCGGATATGGATTTTTGAAAATGAAAAGGATGGATGGGGGGATGGCAGTGAGACATTTAATCAATGTCATAAAAATGTAACATTCATTGGTCTCCTAAAATGAAATTAATAATCTGTGTAGAAGTATCATTAGGAGATAAGTGACATTTTTAGGCTTTGATTTGTAACTTGTAACAAATCTTACTTCCATATATTTCAAACATTCTTACTGATATCCATCTTTATTAAAAAAAAACAAAACCTTTTCACCTCTGCTAGAGTGGCCCATCAAGCATTTTTTCCACAGCATAATATCCTTAAGTAAAAAGATACATTATCAGGCACAGACTTTCTAGTAATGAAGGCAGGAAGAGACATGCTCCATACCATATTCAAATTAAATCAGGGATTTCAATACTCCCTGATTATCAGGGAGTCTTGTCTTTCACTAATAAATTTCTCCTTCATCCCAGGCACAGGCTTTCTAAGCTCTATCTGAACTGATCAGACATTCCATTGTATGCAGAAGGGCAAAAACAAGGTGTGTGCATGTGGGGAGGAGGAGTGTAGGGCAGGGGAATAAAAATTAGGCAAGTCTGCTAGATAAATGATAGGAAATATTACATGAAAAGGCAGCCTTAGAAGAACACAAATCTGATTCACATGCCTTGCTGAATTTAGAAGGATTTGGGGGAAGGAGTAGCTAATATACAGAAGCTTATTCTCCTTACATTTTACTGTCAAGGTATTTTGCATCAAAGCATTTTCATACATTTTAATGGAGCTACCTTTGATTTGCACCAGCAAATGAGATGAGAAACCAGAGTCCAGAGCACAGATTATTCCCCACCACCCCTCAAGACAAGAGGGGAGGTGACACGTTTCCTCTCCCCCTCTCTGCCTTCCCTTTGCCTTTATAAACATAAGGCACAACAGGGCACTAGGGAAGATTATTTTTTTTTTTTTTAAATAGCAACAGAATCACAATCACCTTGTGCAACAAGGATAGTGTGGCACCTTTTCTTTGCAGATCCCTGTCAAACACATTCTAATTAAGCTGTTTCTGTTTTCATCGTGGAAAAAGAAGCGGGTGACAGCAGCGAAGTTGGTGAGAGTTATCACTGTACACATTCAGAGATAAAGGATAACCCCCATGTTATGGCTGTGACAACAATAACAGAGTCCCCTGATGAGACCCAGTGTGCTGGAGCTTGGCATATCATCATTTTCTCAAAGAGAATTCAGAATGAACAGAAAAGGGAGATAAAAAATATCACGATCCTATCTATAACTGGAAACTGAGGCACAGTGATACCATTCTTTGCCCAATATCACAAAGCTGCTCTATATCAAAATCAAGTGGTGCACCTAATGCTCCAAAGTCCCAGTTAAGTGCCTTAATCAAAAACTGCTTCAGGGACTAGAGAGAATTATCCTTTACATTAATTATCCTTAACGTTGAAAAGTCACTGGGAAAGTGTTCTTGTTTTTGCTACTAGGCCAACTTCCACAGGGTCCCACTTAATAAAACATTCAAAACTTCACACGGGATTTTTGACCAATTTTGTTATCACCTTTGATTCTAATTGTGTTATCCTATAATTGGACATGAGAAAAGGACATGCTTCTTTTATTTATACAGCTAAATCTGCACAAATTTAGTACCTACGTATGAGGGAATTTGGTGGCACTATTCTCACCATACTGCTGTCCTTCTCTCACTTAGTTCCACTTGGGTTCAATATAACAGTTTAAAATAAAATGACCAATAATGTAAATGATCACAAGAAATATCTGATCATTTCCAAAAATCAAGATGATATCTTTACACATGCCCAAGGGTTTTGGGTTCCCAAGTTTCATTTCAAATAGCTCAGGCTGCAAACTTGCAGGTTTGGGTGTAATAAGTCTGGAGCCTATGTTTGGAATTACTTCTCCCACAGAAGAAAATTCTACCAGCATCCTATAAATAACTTTCACAACATCCCCAGCTGGAAAGCCACAGAACTGCCCACAGTTAGATGGCTTCATGGTTTCTGAGTGGGCTCACATGACCACATCAGGAACCCCACAGATAACTGGTTGCAAATGGACACAAACCCAACTTCATAATGTCAGAGAGGACAAGCAGCTGCCCTGTTTCATTCTCTGCCTCTGGGGTAGAACCTATTGACAAGTACTGAAAATAATGACTTTGTAATTCACACTATATCCCCTTATTATAAGTTTTGCACACCTCGTTTTAAATTGAAATTGTTTACTGAAATTAAAAAACAAAGGCCCCTCCCTTTGAGAAGGTCTTTGCTCAAGCCCACAGTTTTTAACCTCATAAATATTCTCAGCTATAAGATCTTATTAAGAAGGTATGTCTCCCAAGAGCATAAAACCATCAAGCTGTAAATTTTATTTAATTTCCCACGAGATTTCCTAGCCTCATACATATAATTAGAGTGCAGTATAGAGCACTTTTTGTGTTTTGTCAATAAATCACTAGGGAACAATCAACGTTTAAGAGGACAAGCTTTAATGATTTTTCAGACCCCTAAGCAATCACGCCTGCTACAGTGGCAAGCTGGTCTTTAACTTTCCCTAACTAGGACTGTGGACTGTAATGTTAGATAGGGTCCCAAACACTTAATCCTATTAGACTCCGCAGCCCAGACAATCATAGCTTATACCCCAGGGACATATTGATTTTGATTTGGTTGACAGATAAGACTAGCCAAGCTACTGTAGGCTATGCTTTATTAAGTGTTTACAAATTAAATATCTTAAGGTCTGTAACAAGCACAACTCTGCCACACAGCCAACTACAGGTTTGCAATTACCTGTGCAGATGGACAAAAGATGACTCCCCATCAATCACCCAGAGCACATCTTACAGTATCAGCACCATCGAGTGCAACCAGGCAAGAGGCACCGGCCTGTTCCTAACCCAGGAAGATGCAAGATGCTCTTATCTCCATTTCAGCCTCTTGAGAAACTGGAGTCTTCTTGCAAGGCTTCTGCTTGTAATAAAATATCTCAGGAATGTCTTTGCCAGGAGGAACTCGCCAGGGTGTATTTCAGTATTGAGCCATGACAGGAATTATGTCATATTTTTAAAAAGGCAACCCTCACATCCTCACCTCACTTATTTTTGCCCCCTCTGCTCTTGAGCTGAATTTAAAAACTGAGTATTTTTTCACTTCCTGGGATTTCCAAACTGCTGCTACTGCCTTTTTTTTGGGTCTAATTCAGCCTACCTGGGTACTCTTGGAAGTTCCTGCACGCACAGGGTAGACAGCAATAAACCCCTTGCACAGGCAGATTGCCCGTGACTTGAGGAAAGACAATCCCATCCTAATGTTACAAAAAACATTAGATATTGCAGCTGATAGATAAAATGCATCCAATCAAATTCTTTCTTGCATGCAAACTATAAAATAACTTTTACACCTGCGAGAGCTGAATGAGTACAAGTCTAATGCAGCACTGTTTTACCCTTGACTTTGCACTGATGTCAATGACCGAAGGAGAAAAATAACTGCAGAGAAGGGGATGTAAAGAATTCATAAATTTACTGAAAGGAAATGTCTGAAAAGGAGAAAGTGCCTTTCTGCACTGTGCAATGCATGGCAGTATACAGGACTAGCTGGGTCAACAGCCAGGATGGTATTTCTGTACCCTGAATTACCCTGGTGATCTCAAGTGGAAACTATCTTATAGGCACTGAATGCACATTAAACACTTGAGCTTTTCCTCGTATAATTTGATAATCACACCAACTACACTATCAGGCAAAAGTCTCCCAAGTACTTTAAATATGTTAATGAACCAAGATTTTATCTATACTGTTATACAGCTTGCACAAATCTATAAATAGGCTTATCTCAGGGTTATTGCTGTTATAAATTAATTATGGAAATGTCAACCAAATCAGGTACATGCCAAAGGAGTAATGGGGAAAGCAGTGATTTGCAACAGAAGATTCAGATACCAGGTGACCTGCATGAAGGGTTCAGAGCCCCTGGCAGCAGTCCACAAGCTTCAGGGGAATTTAACCTTGAAGAATACACTTAAAATTGGTTTTCATATGAGTAATTGACAGTAGCTGAAGAAGTGAACTGAGTTAGAGAAGAGTTATTGCATTGTTTTGCTTTTAGGATCTCATTCCTTAAGCCACAATTGTTTCTTTTTAGACACTGAGACCTACATAGTATAGGGTTTGGGGATCTTGATTTTGTATTTTTTTTGTGAGGTTTTCTTGGGGAGGAAAGGTGAGAGAACAGAGATCAGGACTCCTGATGTAAATGACTTACCTTTACCAAACTATGCCAAAGGTATGCCTAGGAATGAAACTGAGTTATTTAAAAGGAAAATCCCAAACAACTTTTTTCCCCCGATTAGATTTTAGTATCTGTTTCTAAGGGTAACAACAGAAGTATGTGACTCCTGAGTAAGAAATTTCATGTGCATCTCTGCATTTATGCTAAATCAAACCCAAATGGCACTCTAAGAATGCTGGCAGATCTGTCAGAGCACAACAGCTACTTAGATCCTAAATGCCATATTACTTCTATTTAGTCTTTATGCTGTGATTGGATCTGTGAACTCTGTCTGTGGATAAGGACTCTTCTTACATCAACTGCTTCAGAAACAGAACAAAAACATGACACACACCCCTAACACCAAAAAAGGAAACATTTTTTATCTCCCCTAGTTAATGCCAATCCTTTTTCTTTGATCTGAAGACATTTTTAGAAAAATGTGTTGTTGTTTGGTTTTTTTTTTTGCATTTCTTATCACCTTTATAATAGGTTTATATAATTGGTGAGGAGGTTAATAAAAGGTAGGACATGAGTGGAAGAAATATCACATCATAATGTGCCAGCAATGCTGTGGCTTGTTACAAATCTATTCTCTCAGATCAGAAAGCTTAATGCAAGGAGCTGTTGATTATATTTTTTTTCCTTTTTTATTTTTAAGTTATTACAGGACTCATCCCAAAGACCTTGCAAAAACCAGAATCTAGGAACTTCGCTATTATTCCAGGTAACAGAATTCTATCTCCCAGCTAGGATCTGCTCCTGTGTGGCTGAAACATAAATAAATTTGTGAGAGAGGTTGCTTCTAGAATATCAAATAATCTCAAGTTGCTGTAGATACCTTATTTTTCTGGCTCCATCAATACAAATGGATTAAATAAAATGCTTTCCATTGCTGGCTGGGACACGGTGCTCCAGCAGGTCAAATATAGATCTGATTGTAATGATTTGGGGGCCTTGTGATCTGCAGGCTACGTTGTTACAGTTCACTACTCCTGAACAGGAGCTACAGGAAGAGGCCAAAGCACTGATAACCAGATTGACCATTTATCAGGTTGGTTCTTGCCTGATAATTGCAGCCCACCTCCACGAGCAGGGATCAATCAGAGCCTCAGACTGTGAGTCTCAAGATGCTCCATAGAAATGATCAAATTGCTAAAGGAGGAGCATCCCTCAGCTGGAGGAAAACACTGCCAAGCAGGCAGAGTCTCCAGCAGTATTAGTATTAAATAAAAATGTGTCTGGAATATGCTGAATATGACATGAGGACTGAGATTCTCTGTTTTATTCCCTACACCCTTGACGCCACACTTCACGAGTGGGAAGACAAAATGTCAAAGATCTAATTTTCTCAAAGCACAATATTATTGAATTTCTTCCTCTTAACTCTAATGAAGACGTGGATGGTAAGACACGAAAGAAAGAAGCTGAATGAAATAAAGACTGTTCCACAGGCCAGGAGGCAGACAGGAATAAAGTTGTCAACAAGCCACTTATGGTCTGTTTCTATCTGGATGGATTTCTCCTCAGTGCTACAGAGTAGCCTGCAGCCTGCACACTATTGAAATATAAATTCAACCTCTGAAATATGGTGGAAATACTATTTATGTGATGCTTAGAGTCTTTGCTGACCCTCTGCCCTGAAAGACCTCCAAACATTCTACACACTTGCCCTGAAAAGACAGAAGTGTGATACAAAGATATTTTGGTTTAAATGCTGGAACTGTGGAGGCCACACAAGAGTAGTGAACATCTGGTGACAAATTCTGCACTGCTACTGGTCCATTTCATTAAAAACCTAAAGGTATATTACAGACATTACATTCATATCTACGAACTGCTTAATATTCTGCTTAGATAAAGGACTCATATTCTCAGTGGAAAAGTTACAGCATGAGGCAATTTTCAACAGATGAAGCTCAGTTTTAAGGACTTTGATAAAGTGCTAGACACTCCCTGTAAAGTACCTATGATTTATAAATACACCACCCTATTCTACTGCACTAGAATGTTACATAGCACCACCCCAACCAAACTTCAAAGAATTTGTATGAACCCTGTACAGGTTTTTTGTTTTGCTTTGGGGTTTTTTTTGTTGTTCTGGTTGGTTTTTTTTGTTTTGTTTTTTTTTTTTTTTTTTTTTTTTTGTGGCTTGGAAAGGACCTTAAGGATCATCTAGTTCCAACCCCACTGCCATGGACAGAGAAACCTCCAACTAGACCAGGTTGCTCAAAGCCCCATCCCACCTGGCACCAACCAACCCTGTTCCTCCAACAGCTCTGTGGGAAGCACAAAATAAAGCAGGTAACCTCTGGTCACCTTGTCCTGATTTGTGTAAACTCAGTAAATGATCAACCTGTCAGTCATCCTCTTCACATTTCTTTTTTCTTTGGTGCTACAAATCTCCAGAATTCCAAAATATGTGTGCCCTACAAGAGACATTACCACCATCATATGTGCAGCTCTCCATTCACATTATAATTTCCAGCAGTGTTGCAGTATTTATGGATGCTGGTGTGGAAGGCAGCATTGGGCTGTCCTGTGATCATTTTCCATAACTTCTTGCCATAGATATGTGATGCAGGTTCCAAGTTGTTGCTGTCCTGGCAGCTGTGTGGTTGTACTCTTATGGAAAGCATTTAGAGAATAACTGAGGATGCAGGATTCAAGGAGCCTGGAAATACAGATTAAAGTATCACCTCATACTCATGATCTCCCCATTTACTGCTGCTAAAATTTTAACTAGGTTGAACTGGGCAGACATATCCTTGGAGAGACTCTCTGGGGATTGATCTTGCTCCATTCACAGTGACCTGGTCAAAACTGTTGCTCATAAACAGAGAAGGATTTGCTAACTATGCAGCTTCAGGGCCAAACCATCCTGGCTTACTCAAAACAGCCTAACAAGTACTCTGGTTACACCCTGGAATGCATAAAACTTTTGAAAGTGTTATATTGGCCTTGTAAAAGTGGAATGTGTGTGTAGTATATCCTAAAGATGTCTAAATGCAAGGTATTTCACATAAGGCTGTGGAAAAAGTTTGTCTTCCCCCCTCTGTTTTGGCTTTAAATGCTATTCATGGATAATGAAAAGCAGAGGAGTACAAGCCTGCAGACCTAGGCTGTCAAACTGCATTAAAACAAAAGATCAGCCTGAGGTTGGGAAGAATGATCTTAATTACAACAGATCCCATGGACAGCACAAACCTCATACCCAGTAAAGAGTGGCAGAAACTGTGGAGCTTGATCCACGATATACAGGTGTTTCTAGGTCCTGATACACAACCACTGAAAACCTCAAAGATTTCACTGCCTTTGGGTCCAGTTCCTAACCTGTACAGCTTTGCTTATGCTGTTTGGGGATTTCATGCCTGGTTAACACTGCTACTGCCCTGACTGAGGTGGAATGACCCAAGGTTTTCTTGAAACTGGGGTGTGAACAGTGGTTAAAGACTTCTGAAATGTAAAATAGTTCCCTTTTCTATAACAGGAGTAAGGGAGGATCATATGGATACTGTTCATCCAAGCTAGGAAAGGGCTGAATCCCCTTTTAAATTTTTTTTTTTTTCAGAAAACTACAGGTGAAATGTGGTTCTGGAACCCTTATGGTCTATACTAGCACGAAAAACTGAATTTGGAAATTAGAGGAGAGTCTGCACTGTTGCACCATGGCAAATGAGGTGGTGAAGACAGAGTTAAAAGTGGCATTTTCCATTAAAATAAATATTCTTCTACCACCTCTGACAAAATACAGTTCACTGTCATTTAGACCTTACCAGCAGCAGAAAAGCAATGTGAAATTATCTGCTTTAAAATGACATAAAGGCTGTCTTGAGCCAGACAAAAAAGAGTCCAGGATAAAGAGCTGGAGCCCAGCTAGCCCACCCCTGAGGATGCAGTCTGTCTGCAGACATCCTGTAGATGGGAGAAGATCCATCTCTTACTCAACACGTTCATAAGGGACATTTTATTCCTTTCATTCCTTCCAAATCCACAGACAGTGCTGTGCTGCAACTGCCCAACCATGTTTTAATCAAACACCAGCAGTTTCAGCACAGACTGTTTCCTGGGGATTAACAACCAACAAGGAGGAGAGTGATGGTCCCCAGCTACACCCTGTCCCTAAGTCACTACAGATATTCCTACAGACTTTTTGGGTGGATACTTATGAGAGGTTTGAGGCTGACACTGCTGTCACAAGGCTTTGCTGTTGCTTACGAGCTGAGGGAGAGACAGGAGGAAATAACATTTCTGATTATGAAGGTTTTAAGCCTTAGAACACCAAACTTCCTCTCTAAGTTCAGATAAGCTCCCTGATCTCTCTGCAACTAATTCACATCACCTTGAAAAGGAAAAAGGGATTACCTGTTTACAAGCTATGCAAATAAACCATCTGAAATGTGAGCTTCCACTTGTCAGAATACCTCCCTGTTTGCCAACCTCACACTTTGCTCCCGGAACTATTAAAATAAATAAATCAATAAGATGAGAAGAAGAAATGGCTGAAGTATGGGAATGTAAGGGTGCAGCAGAGCCTCTGAGGTTTGCTACCTTGTGTGTGACACAAAGACCTCAGCTCAGGCTGTCCCCTCACAGTGTTGGGGGGCAGCATCAGCCTGGGGAGCTCCAGAAAGAGCAGGGGCTTCAGGGATATTCTGGGAAGCAGTGCTGATAACCCACCTCCTGGCACTTCCCCTTGGCATGAAGCACACGTGGGATATCCCAGCCTGGGCCCTCTGGTTCCTTTGCTGCTGAAAATCTCTTTTGAATTAGGAGCTAATGTTTACTACAGGGTTTGGGGCACCTTCCACAAGAACATCAAGGGTTGTGGCAGTTCCAGCTAATTGGTTTGCCTCTATAAAGCTGTTATTATTCATTCTACTACCAGTCCTTCTAATGTGTAACAGACACAGCCCCACCATGCACTGAACTATGTCCTTGTCTTACTGTTGCCTATTAATATCCTCTGCATATGAGACATGACCTGCTGGAGGAGGCTGTCACTCCTTTTTCACTTGGTCACCTTTCTCTGTCACCAAAGAAATTATTACTGGTAAAATCTTAACAATAACCCAGGTTATGCATTCTCTAGGCAACCCTGGCAGCTACGTGCAGCAGCCCCAGCTGGAAGAGAACAAGAGCTAGCAACTATTTTATGTTTTTGAGCATGTGTAATAAAAATATCTATTAACTCCAGCAAATAGGTTGTGATTTACTTTAATTACAATATTGAAAACAGAAACCCATGAAGGAGCAGTGTCATGTATTAGCTCACATGACCACTGTTCCAAGGAGTGTTATATATTACTGATTAATGCACTACTTCAGAGAGATGCACTGGTCTGATCTTGTTGGCCACATGAGTGGAAAAGCAAGTAGTAAGTTGTGCAGGCAGAAACTGCCCACAGCACTCAGGTATGCAGGCATATTCACCTCATAAAATAATACTCAAAATAGTAGGAAAAAAAAAATCCAATTAATGTCTCTAAGTCCCCAGACATGATAAACTGGGGAAAAAAAAAAAAAAAAAAAAAGGAGAAGGGGGGCAAAATCCCCTCTAAGGCTTGATACCTTGACAACCAACAGGTAATATTCTGCTTTTATTGTGTACAAAGTAAAGAGAAAGAGAGAAGAGCTGTGAGAGTGAGTATCTCAGTGAGCTGCTTTACAACAGGAGTAAGACACTGCAGTAGGAGTTACATCTCCTCATTCAGGATCTCCCAGCACTTGTGCCAACCACTCTCCTCCACTGCACAGGGTCAAGTCCCCCCATGAGCTGGTTCCACAGGGACACACAGGGGTGCAAAAAGCCAGTGCTTCAGAGCAGAGGAAAATCCCACACACTCCTACCACAGAGAAGACCACCAGCAGAGCTGTCATGGGAATTTCCTCCTGGACCCTCTGAGGAATGGTTTATTTCCAGTTCATTATTAATCTTCCAACAATCATCTCCAGAGGGGGTGTACTGGGCTGGCTGAGAACAATAACCAGCTTCTCCAAACACAACTGGAGGTGACTTAACCCTCCCACTCTGTCCTATTTTCATTCACCTGGCAGCTTGCATCTCCAAGATGGCTTGGTGGTTGTGGGCATCTCCAGCACTCTTTAAGAGTGAGGCCCAGTGGGGTTCACAACAGAGCCTCATTCCTTCTACAAAAGCAGAAAAACCCTTTAGCCTTAGCACCTGTATTTTCACACCTCATGTATGGAACAGGCTGCCTCCTCTCTGCTGGTACCTGGGACACCCATGGAACACAGGTGTCAGGAGGACTCCAGCTATTTCACTCCATAGTTCTCCTTGGACCTCTGACCTCCAGGATGGACTTAACTACATTTTATTCTGCAACTCAAATAATTTGTTCTTCAGAGCACTACGAGAGGCCCTGGAGCCACCACCCAAGAGCTGCTCTCACATGCTCAGTATGGAGCAAAGTGGTTTTTTTCCTACTTTATTCTTTTAAGAGTCCAACAAAGAATGAAGCTTTCAGGAGGGAGACTGAAAGACAGAAAGAAGAGTAAAAAGGGGTTTTAGACCACTTGCAGTGCTTCTGAAACAGGCTTTTCTGCACATACCTCAAGCTTGTTTCACCTGCTCATCAGCATAAAAGGAGAACTCCTGAGTCTGACATAGTTCATCATTACCAGCACCTCATCCCAGTGCAGCTGGTAAGCCAAAGCAAAACTAAACCCAAACTTTTTGCTTCTGACTACTTCTTAGATTAAGCTCACTAGCTAGAACAGCCAGCCAGCCACCCGGAGCATCACAGCTTTTTGAAAGATAAAGCATTTCTATGAGATTTTTTCAGGGGATGAGCTCAGCAGTGTGCAGCCATAGGGCAGCTGCAGAATCAGAGCCCCTCTGCAGGCATTGCACAGAGGGCACCCCAGTCTTCTGAGGGAAAGGTTTTGATTGCCAGGGCTGATATACTCTGGGGAAAGGGTACACATCCACCAGGGACACTGTCTCTTTGGGAGAAGAATGTCATTAGCAGCTGACTTCCCTCACCTCTGCCCTTTGCAAGAGAAAAAGAAATTATCCCCAGGAGCATCTCGGTGGAGCAGAGCCTGGTGGCACATTCCACCTCATGCGTATCTTGTTTATTCTAAGTGGAGCTACAAATCTGTCGAGTGAGCATTTTGTTTTGATTAAAAATTAATAGCTGCTTTTGACCCAGGTGGATTAATTTCACTTTCACCGAGTATCAAGTTAATTGACACAAACTACTGTCAGGTGAAAGAACCAATTAACAAACTGTGAGGAGGACTCCTCTCTCTCTCCCTCCCTCCTTCTCTCTCCCAAATGTTGTTTTGACTCAAGTTGTGTGGGTTGTTTTTTTTTTCTCTCCCTTTTAATAGAAAATTTTCATCTCAGCAAAATGAGATTAATTACTTAACAAACAGAGGAACAAAAGAAAGCAGAGGGTGGGGGCAGTGAAGAGGAGAGGAGCTGACTCCTGTTGTGCCTAGGGTTTGCTGGCAAGGGGCTGCAGAGGAGGGCTTGGGGAGGGTTGTTCTCACCAATTAATTGCCTCTTCCAAGATTGTCAGTCATTAGGGTTTGGAGTGTTGCTGTGGTTTACTGCAGTTTGGCAAAGGTCTTTGATAAGGTCCCCAAATCATGGCAACAGGATCTCTGGGATAAAGCGTGGGCTGAACCCATCTGGAGTGGGTAACAAGGCAGAGCACAGTGCAGCAGCAAGAGCCACAAAAATATCTCCCCTTCTCATTTTCTGTATTGAAATTAGAAGTTTTCTATACATTATGAATAGGAGTGTGTGTTAGCCTAGGAAAATCAAAGTAGTCCCTTATTTAATGCTTGTTAAATGTAAGCCAGCCCAGCCTTCACCAGTTGAGCTTTATGGATTGCTCTTCAGTGCCTGGAGCAGTGAACAGGCTGGCAGGGAGGGCTGGCAGGGAGGGATGGTGCTTGGCCAGCATTTCAAGCAGCTACAGATGACCTGTATCAGAGCAATGGAAGCATCCTTTCCAGCTTACACTTTGCCAGTATGGACATTAGGAACTCAGGGGTACATTTTCTATAAGCAAAGTGACTTCCTTTTCCAAGTATCGTTTTCCAAGAGTCTTGTGCAAGAGAATGTAAATCCCCACAGAAATGAGGAGGCACAAAAAGCAAGTTAGGTATGCAATTCCTATTAAAATCAAAATAAGTTGGCTGCCTGATTTGCTTATGTCCTTCTGAAAATCTCATAAGAAACCCATTGACATCTCCAGGCACCCAAATGCCATCTATGGATCTTGTCCTTAGGAACTGGTGTGATTTGGACATCTATACATCCTAAGTCTATTTAGAAAAATTCAATATTGTCTCCTAGATTGTCTGGCTGGGTTTGAAAATCTATTCCAAGCTGCCAACACTGTGGCTTAAGTTTTTTAATAGAAATTGCTTAACTAGGCAAATATTTTTTGTTATATATATTTTTACTTTACTTACAGAAGTCAGATTTATAGCATTCCATTTATCCTCCTGAGACTGTTTGTTCAAATAATCCTTTTTCATCCTTAGCCACTGCTCTACCCTAAGGACCAGCAACAAGCTTTTCCCATTATTAATTTTTTTCTCAAAAAAACAGCTAGAAAACCCATTAGAGGGGGGAGGGAGAAGAAGTGAGAGAGAAAAGGAGAGAAAGAAGGAGAAAAAGAGAGAAAAGGGGAGAGAGACTTTTTCTAGATGTCAGAAAACAGGTGGCCTACATCTTCACTGGGACTTTGTCTACTTTCTTGAACACTTGAAAATGATTCCCAAATGCCACAGCCTACAGGGAACACCCTCAGTCTGTGAGCTGCTCAGATAGGCAGCTGTAGCATATCTATATGCACACAATGCTGAGAGCTGAGTAAAGGCCTCCAGAAAGGTGTGAAATACTTAAAACAGAGACAGAAAGGTTTGGCAAGACTCTAAAATGGGAGCATGCAAAGGTTTCCCATCCCTGGAGGAGGGCTGGCTGCCCTGAGCCTGTACATAGCACCACCAGTTCATTAGTGGAGCTGTGCCTGAAAACCCTGTCACTGCACACCCAGTGTCCACTCATTACCTTGCTTCCAGTGTTCATATCCCAGGAAAAGCCTAAAACATCCATGGCAGCCTCTGACATCCAGAGAACTGAGAGCAAATGAGAGGAGGAAATTGCAATTCAATTCAGTGCATATGGAGAAGAAGGAGACATCGTTCCATATGCACCAGCTTATCCTTCCCTTTGGTTTATGTTAAAAAAATATACAATATTAGCTGCCCTTTCCTCCTGGGAAATGAGCAGCACAATGGGAATGGAAACCAATAAAGAACTATCATGGGTGTTACTGCAATCTGTCTATATTTAGGTGATTCCTGTTATGTTCTGTATCTGACCAAGGGGGAAAAGCAATTGTTCAAATGAAAGGAGGTGACAAAACCTCCCAATCATTTTTTCCTTCATGTCTTTGCCTTCAGAGCACTGATTTGAAAACCTCAACTATAGCTCAGCATTGAGCACTTCAGCATTCCCAAGAAATGCTTAACCTAAAGTTACAAATGAACAAAAGATCCCTACGTTTCTTGGAGGACATCAGAAAGATCTGGCCAGCTACAATTCTGATGAAAGATACTCAGAAAACCACCTGCATGTGAATTCTCCACAGCATAACCCTTTTTATGACAGATCACAGCAGCTACATTGCAGTCACTTCCTTTCCATTGATTGACTTTTAGACTACAAGTGATTCCCATTATAATTTGCAAGATGGGATAAGACACTGGATTTGTTAGGAGCAAGATCAGGAGAGATTCAGTCTGCCAGGGAGAAATGCAATTCCTCAGAAGGACTGCAGGGTTTTACTGCTTCTGTCCAGACTCTGCTCTGTTGAACTCTCATGACACCTGAGCAGAGGCACTGGGAGAATTTTTTTATCCCAAATTAAGAAATGGGGCAAAAAAAAAAAAAAAAAAGCACACCCAGGTTTACAGTTGGATTTTGGCCACAAAGTTTGGCAGGATGACCTGAACTATGATTGTAAGAGGGACACAAGTGATACAGCTCTGGCAATTCCTGATTTGGCTCCTCCACCAACTCCAAATTAAAGGAAAGGGTCAGCTTCATTTAGTACTAACTTCTGCCTTCATTTCATGCTCAGGATAGCACTCAGGCTACAGACTCAGCTGATGTAAGTCAGGAAATCTCAGTAGTAATTAGTGTTCAATAACAACTAAAAATCTGGCCCCTTCCAATGGCAATATTAGCAAAAGAAAGGAGGGAACGTGATGGCACTTACTGTGGATTTTATAAGGAATGGCAACCCACATTGGGAAAGGAATCTCTTCGATGGGAATCTGTCATTAGGCTGTTGGGAATACTTCTGGTTTTCAAAGGCAGGGGTGAGGGGAAATCACACACACTAGAATATTGATCTTTGTTACTAATTAAAGAGGTCTTCAAAATGTGCTTTTCTCTTGAATTCTGCTTTTCCTGTTTCACTGATCCATTGCTCTTCACATCCTTAGAAATTTATCCAAGTTCTGTACACAACAATCAGTTAAATAAACTAACATTGGCTTATTGCTTAGCATATTATTAGGGCTCTTTTCTTTTAGATCTCTTAAGATGTGAATTGGTATTTCTGTACTTGTGAAAATGTGCTTAGTAGTTTTATTACACAGACATTTCTCTATGAAGGCAAAATAATAAAGGATCTGTCACTACAACTCGTTCTCAATTGGTAACCCATTTAATTACACACCTCCCCCCCAGTTATTCACCACATGTACTAAAATCTGGAAAGCTGCAGTAGTTGGTTATTGTCTCAAAGAGAAAAAATGTCTTTAACAGTATCTACAGTGGATAAGCATGAATGCCTCCTACTGAAAGAATCTACTCCTAACTAGTTCTTGATATTTCAGTTAAATGGCATCACTTGTCTGATTAGCTGTGGCTTGGAATCTTTTCCTGCTGCTAAGTCCTGAGTAAGCAGTCCCATGAAAAAGCACTGAAGTTCTTAAATGAGAATCTCTAGGAAGCCTCATTTTGTTGATTTGCTTCACTTAGATGGGCAGAGGTAAAATGATCTGGTGTGACACAGAGAAATTAGGATGAGCCACAACTTACCTGAGCAGTTCAGCTACTGAAATGGCCAGATTCCAACTGAGAGTACAGACAATATTCCTTCTACAGTCTCCATTTGGTGCAACCACCTCTGCTTAAAGGATTCCAGAACACAACTTAACAGAGATGTACTTGGGAGATCAATTCTCTTTCTTTGTTTCACATTATACTCAGATTCTTCAGACTGAAGCAAAATCCCCACTTACTTTGATATTAATTTTTCCTGGGTGTGTAAACTACAGTGTATAGGTAATAATAGACATCTGAGATGAAAAGAACATTTAAAACACAGGAATAACTACAGGTATTTGGCTATTATGTTATATTCCAGCTCTCCAAACTAAGAAACAGACCAAAAAAATGCAAAACAAAACAAACAAAAAAAGCCCAACAATCACCACAGTTTTTTCTGATCTTTTTGTAGTTACTGACAAATGGCAAAAGAACGTGCTCACACCCTATAAAATTGCTCTTCCTCACCTGGAAGCAGATCAGCACTTCTGGCATTCCAGAGATCCACTTCCTGGTAATAAACCAGCATTTTCTTTGGGTAACAAAGCCATGTACTTTTGGCAGTAAGCCAGGCAGCTTAAAGAGAAACCTTGAATTCTGCCAACATAATAGACAAGGGACTCAGCTTAAGAAAAGATTTCATCTATCACCTAATAAGAGGCTGGGGTCATGAAGTAGGGTATTCTTTATACTTGAGAGACCAAGCTAAAAGTCTAAAAAATGTACAAAAAAACCCTGCCTGGAATGCTCTCTGTACGTAATAGAGGTTGCAGCTTGGAGAAGGCTTATCATTTCTCCTGACATTCTGACAGAAATGTGTAATATAGAAGTTTAGCAGTGTGGGCAGGTTAAATTATACTAGGCAGGAGAAATCATTGCAATGTGAATCGAAGCGTTTACTCTTGTCCACTTCCAGCTCTAGCTTGTTATTCTCTCTCCTTCCCACAGCTTCATGTTTTTATCAGAAAAGCTTCATTTTAAAAGGAATGTTATCTAGAGAGTGCTCTGGTTCTAGGGTTTGGTGTTTACTCAAAAAACATCCTTAACACACTGCTATAGTGAGCAGGTATCTTGCTCATTTATTGAATTTTCTGTGTGTTTTCTATGCATTTTCTATGCATTTTTCTATGTTTTTTTATTCAATATATTTACCTGCTATGGCAAATACTGTGGTAAATAGATTATATATTGAGCCACATTGTTACGGGAGGTTTTTACTAAATCGTAGTGAATTTATATACAGAAAATATTCTTATGAATAAGAATGAACTTCCAGAAAACTGTGCCATTTCCCTGTGAAAAAGAGCAGGGCAAAGAGCATTTTCAACTTCAGACCTTCATTTCTAGTGGAAAAAAAGCATAAAACCTGTTCAGTTAAGCCTCCTCAGCTTGCTTTTTCATGGAGACAAGAACCACACTTCTTTTTGTACCTGCAGCCCACAGCAGCAGCTTTCCTGCTCTTCCAGAATGGTGCAATCCACCCCAAATAGCAAACAATCACCAGCCCTGAATCTAGACAGGAAGCCAGGTACATCTAACACTGATCTGTAAGGAAATACATAAAGAAATACTGCTGGAAATGGGTCCCCTATAGCAGTCCTCTACTCTGAGCTACATTTTGAAGCACAAGACTCTTTTGAAAATGATGGAGCTCCCAGATCTTAGACCAGCTCAGTGGTCCTTCTTGTCCAATTCTTTTTTCAAGCTTTTGTTGACATCTCTGAGAGATATTCAAGATTTTTTACCAGCTTTAATGATTTTCCCTAGCTTAGGCAGAGTCACTCCTATTTCCAACTGATTTTTGAAGCCAGGGTGTTAAGTGTCATTTGGCACTTTAGAATAAGTGGACACTAATTAGTGGTAAATTGCAATAAAATTTATCCTGAATTGCATACAGCATCTGCATTAGGAGCCAATGAATTCATCCTGATTAATATTATCACAGGAAGTAGCAGGGAGTTTGTCATGATTTGCTAAAGCAGCTAAGTGAAAGCTCCTTGGACAGGTTTCCCACTAACAAAAAACAAGTATTAAATTGCTTAAAGAAAAGAATGATTTAAATAAATATTTTTTTGCTGTACATATAAATCATGCACAGAAAAGAAACCTAAAAAGCACCACTGTTGTCATGCCACCTAAAAATCCACAGATGCTACATGCAGAACTGGTCACCTCCAAGATCCCCAGAAATGCACACAGGGCCAATTCATGACCAAAGAAATCACAGATTCAGGTATTTCTCATTCCACATAAAACATCAAACAGAGCTACAGATTTTAATAGATAAAATCTTGAATGGCTCTGATCTTACTGAGGGCCAAGGAACACTACTGAGCAATCCTGGGAGATGCTTTAAGCAGCAAACGTGATAATTCCCACAGTGCATTCCTCAACTTTAATTTCAGATACCTGCTGGGGAAGAAGGGCATCAGAAGGGCATTCAGATACCTGCTGGGCATCAGAAGATCCTAAGAATCTCTGGGGCAACAAGTCTCTACTGGTCTTCAAAATATCCTGGGGAATACCATGCCCCTTACCCAGTGTGTCCCAGTGCCACACAAGGGCAGCAATGCTCTCCCCAACCCCCCCGCAGGCTGCTCCAAGGTCCCCTTCTTCATAACCAACTCACAAATCATCATTAGGAGCCACTGACCTAAGAAAAAATAAAACAATACCAAATTTTGAATGGGAGGCCTGGGAACTGGGAGATGTGTGTTTCTTAGAGCTGCTGCTGACATGAATGATAAATTTCATTCATTTGTATTTCATTTCCCTTTCAGTTCACACAATCTCATTTATTTTTATCAAAAGATTTGGGAGGGTTTCTCTCTCTCTGTACTGTATAAGTCAGTAAGAAGCCAAAGTGGAAGGGGTTTTTTGAGGGCTGCTGTACAGAAACAACACAAGAGTGATAAAGCACCATTTGGATTTCAGGCTTCACTTGCAGAAAGTCTTCAGTCTTGAACCTTATGTTTATACTGAAACTGATCCCCAGACAAAGACCACGTAATGAGTAAGTTCAGAGCTACTGTTATTCTTGGACCATGAAAGAGAAACAAAAGCACCACAGTGATTGTAGGGAAGATGAGATGGAGCTGCTCTTTCATTGCATTTTTGATGACATATGACAAGTACAAACACTGACCTTCCAGCATGTTTGTATTTTCCTGGGAGTACAAGATATTACAGGTTTCTACCATATTGAAAAACAACAGCCTTGACCTAACATCCTTGCAATGCCCTCTAAAACTGATCTTATTCAGCCTGCAGCCCATCTGCTTTATCATGGTGCTCTGACACCATCAATCACAGCAACCCTGGAAACATCACAGAGAGAAGTGGCTCCTTTCAGGCAGGGACAGCAACACTTCTACCTCTTCAGCTCCTTGAAGTGGAGGAACTGTGTTTTACAGCAAATTAGCCAAACCTCTTAGTTCCTGTGAACAGGTAAACTCAAAAGCAGAATGGCCCCAACAGGACACAAATCTGAAATTCTGTAACCCCCCTGGCTCTGGGGTGGAAGGGATGGGTGTCCCTGGTCATAGCTGACCTGGGCTGACCCTGTCCTCTCCCAAATCTTTCCTCTGCTCTGAAGTAGCAGACACCTCTCTTTTCCTCAACATTTTCCTCAAAACAAAACTAGACAAAAAAACCTGTCAAAGCATTAACAGGAATCACCTCCCAGCAAAGCATCCTGGTGGCACACAGAAATGTTGACAGAAAGTACTTCAGATGAGGTTACTTGTGAACATTTGGCATGTACAGTCCAAATTAACTTCCCAATTCTCCTTCCCACCCAGTCTCTGGCTGAGAATTTGTACTCAATGGGCAACTCAGAGCTAATAAGGCAGCCATCTATCAGCCCCCTAAGCCCCTTAGTAGCAGTAATGTCTTGTCAGAAGTTAATTTGCAAACCTTGCATGTCCTACCTGTTCCTAGGACAGCCCCTTTCACACCAGAAGGCTGTGCTGCCATTCAGAGAGACTTAGACAGGCTGGAGAGTTGGGCAGGGAGAAACATGATGAAATTCAACAAGGGGAAGTGTAGAGTTTTGCATTTGGGGAAGAACAACACGATGTCCCAGTATAGGTTGGGGGCTGAGCTGCTGGAGAGCAGTGTAGGTGAAAGAGACCTGGGGGTCCTGGTAGACAAGAAGATGCCCATGAGCCAGCAATGTGCCCTTGTGGCCAAGAAGGCCAATGGCATCCTGGGGTGCATTAGAAAGGGGGTGGTTAGTAGGTCAAGAGAGGTTCTCCTCCCCCTCTATTCTGCATTGGTGAGGCCACACCTGGAGTATTGTGTCCAGTTCTGGGCCCCTCAGTTCAAGAAGGACAGGGAAGTGCTTGAAAGAGTCCAGCACAGAGCTACTGAGATGATTAAGGGAGTGGAACATCTCCCTTATGAGGAAAGGCTGAGGGAGCTGGGGCTCTTTAGTTTGGAGAAAAGGAGACTGAGGGGTGACCTCATCAATGTTTTCAAATATGTAAGGGGTGAGTGTCAGGGAGATGGAGTTAGGCTTTTCTCAGTGGTGACCAGTGATAGGACAAGGGGTAATGGGTGTAAATTGGAGCATAGGAGGTTCAAGTTGAATATCAGAAAAAATTTTTTTACTGTAAGGGTGACAGAGCCCTGGAACAGGCTGCCCAGGGGGGTTGTGGAGTCTCCTTCACTGGAGACATTCAAAACCCACCTGGACACGTTCCTAGGGGATGTACTCTAGGGGGCCCTGCTCTGGCAGGGGGGGTTGGACTAGATGATCTTTCGAGGTCCCTTCCAACCCCTAGGATTCTATGATTCTATGATTCTTTATCTGAGATTACTCCAGACTCATCACTCATTCTTCAGTTTATCTAGGATCTGCTAAATATGTCTCTATAAATTCATCACTCACTGCCCGTTCACAGCCACGCATTAACTGCTCAGTTTTCTCTGAAAGTAAGGAATTGGATATGACACATAAGTCACCATAAACTCTCCAGGATTAAATAAGTTATTGCATCTTACAGCACAACTGGTTTCTACAAATGATACCCTGGAAAATGACATTATCCCTCAGTGATTTGGTTCAATCTGATTGCTACAGTTAATGTAATAATGTAACTCAATTAGGATGCTTTTGTTATGAATGAACAACCTTGTTTAATATTGTCTGACTGTCCAGATTCAGCTTAAATGAGATGTTGAGATGGACTGAGAAGCTCAGGAATTCAGTGGTGCATTTGAAGAGGAGGTATCAGCATGAATTAGAAAGCCCAGGCAATTTTTAAAGACACAGAGGTCATTCTGCTGCTTCCTACTAGATGGAAATTACAAAGCAGGCATCTTTGAAATGCCTGGAAGTGAATCCAGACTTTCAACGGTGTTCAAAGGCTTTCAAGAATCAGTGCATGCAATTTGCCTCTCATTTTCAAAGCAAAGCACATCAGGTTCACCTTAAGCTATTTCTTCCACGTTTCTCACCTCCCACCAGTAGATCTCAGTGTGGAGACCAGCAGTCAGCTCAGGGTGGGTGTAATTTGAGAGTCTGGAGAGCCCAGTCATTTAGAATTTAAATGTTTTTCACCTTTTCCTACACGTGTGGTGTCCTTCAGAGGTGCCTCCAACACATACGTGGAGTTACCTACCAACACCCCACTAAGGAAGGCCCTTGGGTACTGTCAAACATTTACAACACACTCATCATCTGCTCACTGCTTTTCTTAAACCTACAATTCCCTGACTCTCAAAATATCTCTATGGGAAGCAGATTACCTGAGGTCCTGCACTGCAGCCTGGTGGCTTATCCTTCCAAAAAATAAACCAGGGGTTCATTGGTGGGTGACACAGCAAGGACTGGGCAAAGAGACCTTCAGAGAAGGTGTTACCTTGTCTGTGGGGGCTGTGAGGGAAGAGGGAGGAAGAGGTTTGGAAAAGCTGCCCAGGATTAACAAAAAGATGAATGTCCAGAAAGATCCTTATTCTGCTGGTACTTGTTAGGCCCAAGCCTAATTCAAAACTCCTGTTACTCCCTTCCCTTCTACCCTGGTTGGGGAATTTCTGGAATCCAAGATACACAGTAGTTGTATTTTACTACTTCCAAGTCCCCAGTTCCCTTATTAGTGCTGAGCCAGATGGAGAGAAATATGCAGAAAACCTAAGTGGAACTTGCTGGAATCCTTCTCAATTCCTTGATGCATGCATTTAATATCCTGTCTCCTTGTTTTCAGGCTGTCCTTGGATATGTTTGTGAGAAACCTGAGATCGTGACATGTGTTGTAACCTCCAAGACTCTTAAAAATGTGAAATAATTACTGTAACTTCAATATATAATCTTTTTTACCCTTCTCCTTCTAAAGAAACCTCCAAAGGCTTCTTTAACTCACCTTCTCAAGCCTACAGCTTCTTCCATTTCAAGGGAATTAATAACAGACATTCAGGAATGGGGAGCCTGCCTCATGCACGATTATAAAATCTGATTTTTTTACTGGAAAAATTGATGTGTATTCAGCAGCACAAAATGTACACGAGTACTGCCCTTGGATAACATATAGTAATATACAGTCCTTAAAGAAAGATTTATATTCTAGATATGCTTGGACACGGCCTAACTACAAGATGCACAGGCTGAAGTTCTGTCTCCATACTCACTGTATGTGCAGGCTCATTAACACCTACTCCCAAATACACATATGAAGCACATATCTGATCAGTAAATATTTCCATACAGCTACACTGACCACGAGTAATGTGCCAGCATGTTTCAGTACATAGATTTTCTTTCAGGGTATCTAATCTTATTCTTTTGTGTGGAAGGTTTACAGAAAATTGTGCAAAATAAGACATACCTTGTAGACTTCTTGAGGAAGCATCACCACTGAGACATTCTGAATTAAATTTTTCATCCACATCACCCTGGATAACTTTTTTCCAAAAGCTGGATTTCAGAGAGAGAGCACACACAGTCACACACACACACACACACCCTTGTTTCTTCAATGACTTGAAATTACAACTCTTAGTTTCATGGGAGATGAGAAACCCACAGTGTGATTCCACTTACTTCTGCATCACTGGCACCTTGAAAATGAAACGTTGCCTGGTGTTCCCACATACTCTAAAAGCCTTCCCAGAACTGCTTTGATAAAAATGTTGCTGCATATTAAAAAAAAAAAAAAGCCATAACACCAAAATGTGAACAAGCCAAACTATCTATCATTTGGAATGTTTTTCTTATTGTGATCTAAGCTGCCAGGAAGGCTTTAGGAATTTGCACGTTATCCTTAGAGATGTCTGAAACTGCCTCTTCTGTTTCTTGTATAGCTCTGAGCACATCATCAGCTTTAATCTTTAATCTCTTCTTCCTCTTTCCTCCCCCTACAGAGAATCAAATCCTACAATCTACACACAGATAAAGCTCTTCCACCCAGTAAAGTCTGGCTCTAAATTTTGCAATGAAGATAGGAAGATTTATCACCAGGAATGCATTGTACCAAACTAAAATATCAAGTTGTCTACACCAGTATCATGTTCCAAAACTCTGCTCTTGATGAAACAACAGAAAAAGCACCTCAGATGGAGGGACTGACCATGGAAAGATGGACATGCCAGGGTGCTGTGAACCCAGACAATCTTCTGCTGGGTTGATAAGCCCTATCACTTTATCTCACCAGACTGTGGATGGAAATGCAATGAAACACCTCAAAACACAAGCAAAAAAGCTAAAGGAATGAACCTGAGGGTTTTTTTCCAGTCTTTCTCTATCTGCTAAGTCACACAAAATAGAAACGAGGACAGAAGAGAAGGACTGCTAGGATTTCCAACACACAAACCACCTCCTTACCTGGCAGAAATACTCTAGATAATTATGCACCTTTTGCCTGAAAGTATTATAGACATTAGTGCTGCTGTGGGGAGGAGGAGAGCTTCTGGCCAGCACATATATGTGTGTATTTATAAAACCACTAGGAGGCTGCAATAAAATTGTCTTGGGGTACATATTATGCTTTTCCAAGAAGCATTTAAAAGCACTACTGCATTCAATTTAATTTCTCCCCTAAGTTGCTTTCATACACATTTCTCTGTGTAGCTATACCTCTAATTTTGGCTGTCAATATACATAAACAGACATGTTGCAAATAATGTACATCTACATAAACAGATATGTTCAATGAAAATAATGTATATTATTTTCATAGTATGCATGTGTATAAATAAAAAACACATGCTGCACAGTAATCCATGTGTATATGTGCCATAGCTGATATTCTAAGATCCTATACAAGAACAGCAACTGCTTATGCATAAATAATAATTTAAAAAAATGAATACACGTATGGACTGCTACAGTTGTGTATATGGATCTGTACAGTGTCTACATAAATTAAGCATAAAACAGAGTGTCACATGGACATGCAAACATAATATCAGTATTTGGTGTAATTGCACACTACCATGTCACACGTATACCTTTAAAACTCACTTATCATTTAATACTCCAAATTCCTGGGTATTTTTGCCATGAATCTAAATCCCCATACGATGATTTGATTTTTAAGCTTGAAAATCAGATTTTTTTAAAAAACCTGCTGGTTGAGCTGTACTAAAAGATCCTGATGTGAGAGTGCCCAAACTGCCAAAGCCCCACACACCCCGGGAGGAGCATCCAGGGGCGGCTGTGCCAGCCCTCTGTTACAATCCCTGATTGTTTACTCAACAGCCAGAAGCTGGTCTAAAGCCCTGGGGAGAGCAAAACCTGTTTGGGCCATTGACATTGAGTATCCTTGCAGCAGGAAGTCAGGACCTTGGAGGTATCCATCATTACTCCTGCCTGAAGGCAGGCTGGAGCCAAGGAACTTGCCTGAGAAGCTAGTAAAATTTTAATGCACTCTGTAGTGCGGTCATGTCATACTCAGTTATGGCAAATAATCCCAGATGCCTGCAGAGGTAAAATGGAGCTGTAATGTGCTTGCCTCCTAACCCGAGCTGACAGCAATGATGTACGACTACCATTAGTGGAAAATATCACTTCAACTAACCCATGATCCAGCTCCGCTAAGGGTCACATTATCCATGAGGAACAAATTACGCTCCCAAAGTAAATACAAATTTTTCTACACGAAATGGGTACAAAAAAAAAAAAAAAAAAAAAAAAAAAGGGGGAGCCGGGCCAGGGGAAAAAGGGAGAGGGGAGGGGGAGTGAGGAGTGATCTGTTACCTGTGGCAACATGCTGAGTGACAGAGATGATAAAGGACAGGACAAATGGAGGGCTGAAAGCACAGTGGCACAGCCAGTCCAGAGAGCACACACCCAGCCCTGTGAACAACATGTTCACTTCCCTCAGTGGCAAACGCATCATCTTTTACAGTGAACATGCTTGGCTCTGATTTTATTACCACTCTAGCTGTAGGGACCCTCTATGTGGCACATCTAATGAATAAAAAGGATCCTTATCTTTTCTCCTAATGGGCCTTAAACAGTAAGAAATACTTCATGATTGCCTGAGTGTTGCCAGCATATGAAGTCTGGGTGATCTTTCACCCTTGGGGCAAGTTGAAGGTGCTGCATTTTCCAGAGTTAGGAAGACAACACCTGTACAAATATGCAGGGTAAGTTGTACTGATGGGAAACATCCTGGCTTTTCAGAAACAGTTTTAAGAATAATACTGAGAAACTATTTCTCTAATCCCACCCTTAGCCAAAATAAACATGTGGCAAACAGTAAGGTACTGGTATCCCATGACCTGAAGTAATTGCTTAAAATTGGGTTCTCAGCCACTGTTTCCCCACAGAGCTTTGTTTGCTAAACACATTTGTACCCACCATCCAAGGAGGTTTTTTCAAGAATTCAGCTCCCTCTTATAATCATAAATATTTCTCTCACCTTTCCAGGAGAGGGCTGAATGGGCCTGATGACTGCTCAGCCTTTTTTCTGCCATTCATAACCTGTCACAAAAACCCTCCCTACCCCAGCGAAGTCTGGTCTGGAGAAAGAAGGGTCCCACCATGAACCCTTCTGGAGGTCTCACATAAAAGTCCACCCCCATACTGCAATCAGTCCCCTCTCCTGAGCCCCAGGACCTTGCTATCCCAGGGAAGCTCCATTTCCAGGCTTTCCCCTGGCTATGACCTCTCAAATTCCCTGGCTGGGTGTGCCAGGGAACACCTCTCACAACCTCACAGCTTATTTCTCATGCTCTGACTAGGCTGGGGATGACATACTCTACATTTTAAGGTTTCCCTCTACAAATCACCCCAGCCTTCATATACCTACACCTAGAAGAGTGTAGAAAACAGGATGAAAAAATGAACTGTGATGCTATTCCCTTCTTTTAGTAGAAAGCAAGAAATACTGAGAGACCTCTCTAGACCAAAATGTTTTAGCCTGGCAGAATTATAATTTGTTGTTTATCTTTCAGCAGTATGCAAACACCAAACTGACCCCCTGGTTATGTCCTTGGGCAGTAAGAAGTGTAGATATTACTGTATGGCCATGGTGGTGACCACATAAAAACTTTTCTGGTTGCCTCTAAAGCCATCTGGGTGGACATTTTTCTTTCCAGTGATACCCAAACTCTTCCTTCCCTTTCTCCTTCCTAGGCATGAGGGAAAAAATATCCCCCATACAGTTCTGGTTCTAAGCACCCTACTAAAAAATCCCAGACTGATGCAATTGCCCACCTGAGAGTGAATTGCACCCCTCCCTAAATGCAGTCCTCTGCACTGTATAAGATGGCATAAAGCAATTTCATCCCTGTGTAGTCCATTTATGGCAGAACTTTTACTTCCAGCAACAGGATGTACAGCAGGCAGCCCTGTGCTAAGCAGCTCTCTACCTTGGCCCTCTGTTTTCTGGCACAGTTTATGGTTTGGTTGCTTTGGGTTCTTTCTGAAGAAAGAACAATTTGCTGTGCCCTGTGTGTGTTTGGGAGCAAAGGGAACAAGAGAGCAGCAGTGAGGTGTGGGCCAGCACAGCTGAGAATGATGCTCTGTTTATTTGGCAGAGACACAACTAACTGAGCAGGACACTTGAGATCTGCAGGGCAGGGAGGATTCATGGCTTCTGAGGTTCCTGAACAATGAACTTGGCATTTATTCAGTGGGACTGAAAGGCAGGGTTTTAAGTAGGTCCAGGCCAAGTTCCTCTTAGAATAAATATATCAGAGTATTTAGTTACCTAAACCATTGAGTTTGTAAAGCTGGGCTGAAGACTGTGGGGTTTTTAACATAATCAGAAGCACACTGGAAAGCCAACTAGACACAAATGCACACAAATCCATAAATACTTGTGTGAGCAGATACTGAACTACCAGCCACTGAAATGCAGCCTAGGTACTGAACTGGGTGGCACACAGATGCCAAAGTATTACTCCAAAATCTCTCTGCAAAGGTCATACACAAAATAAGTGTCCAAAACCAGTTCAGAAATACACAGAAGGTACACTGTGAAGTGTGTGTATAGATATATATACATATATATATACACAACTAAACATTGCTTTTATCTGAGCATACCAGAGTGATTGATGGTATTTTCCATGCCATAATCTTTGCCTCATAGCTGGTTTATATGCAATCAAACGTATTAACATTATCATTAAAACATTCTAATGCAAGAAATAGAATTCTTCATCTCTCATGGTGCTTCCAGTGGCACTCAAGAAAAAAGTAATGAAGTCTCACAAGCAACACGTTCCCACCAGCAGAGTTTCCTTAAAGAAGCACAACAGCCACCCAAACCAAATCCCCTCCAAAGCTGGGGCAAACTTGGTTACTCTTCCCCTCCAACCACATGCCAAGGCTTTGCAAATTTTGCCACTGGTTTGCCTGACCTCTTTCTTGCCTTTGCATCCTACACAAAGTCCACCCAAAGCAAGGCTCAGGAGGGACACAGCAGGGTTTGAACTGCAGCTGTAACCAGCCAGCCACTGGTGGGGCAGGGAGGAACATGTTTTAATGGGATGCAAGAGCCTCATCAACAGAGAACTGACTGGGAACCACAATGATATACAAAGAATTTAGTTATCAGGTGCAGTCATATTTTTAAGTTGGACACGTTATCCAAGTTAGATAAAACTCAAGCAAGGAGCAGGCCTCTTCTCCTCCCTGCACATGGCAAAGCAGTCCACCTGGATCTATGAATTAGTTTCCTGCAAAGTCACTGCAATGCTTCAGATTGAGCCTTAACTTGAAAATCCATCTAATTAAACAGTGGTGAGAGGAAACAGTACACATGATGAATAAAAAAGGACCTTACTCCTTACCTCATATTTAACCCTCGGCTTCCTTAGCAAAGGTGTTTGTACATCTTTTCAAAACAGAGCTTTCTCTTCTTTCCAGAAGATGAACTATGTGTTTGCATTAATGTTTTTAATATTGTATTAATTACCACAGGTATAATTTTCAAGATTGTACCTAGATACCAGAGGATAATGTAGTTGCTTCTAAATTTGTCAGCTGTGCAATAGTTTGCCCTAATTTTAGATGATCAGCTCGGGAGACCTGCTTAAAGAGTAAGACTGACAGACTTTTTAATGGAGAAAATCTGAGTTCCCCTGGGATCCAGACTTTTTTCTGATTCACTAAGAAATCCCAATGGCATTTGCTAAAAGGATCCCAGGATGGAAAATGACATCTCTCTAAGAATTAGTGCTTCACATTCTGATGCAAGTCCTCCAAATACACTCTCACTCCACAGACTTGCTACCTCCTCAGGTTTTTAGTGACAGGAGAGGGAAATGCTCACTTTGAATGCTGCAGCTCAGGCCTGGGTGCCAAATTGGAATGAAGAAGCATGAATTTATATAAATAGATAAATTAGCTACCCAAACCGTGTCATTTAAAATTGAGATGCTGACGCAGCCTTAGCTACAGTACTGCTAAGCAGGGACTGCATCATTTTTCAATTAAATATCCTTGTTTCTTGTTCTTCTTCAAGAAACCTCTGGAGAAATGTCTCATTTGAGGGCAGACATAGACAGAAAGTGACTCTGTCTGTCAGCTCCCAATTAAGGCTTGGGAAGATGGATTGGAGGCACAGCCATCACCTAATAGAGATCAGATATCAGCAATGATTTACGCAGCCAGATAGATACATATTCAAGTGGATAGGAAAAGAATAATAACAGCCTAGAAGACATTACTTTTCCTACTCTGTCACCACTCACTATTCCTCTGCTCCTCAGCTTCCCAGGTCCTGCTCCTTCCCCCATTCTCCTACTTCACTGGGGCTCATCTACTGCTGCTTGAACAGACTCATCTTTCAGCCACCTCAATCACCTTTCATTACATGCATCTGCCATTTTTCATTCAAAGGCACTGCTCTATCTTGCTGGATTTCACAACTTATTCATTCCAGTAGAAATTCATACACACTTATTCCTACTCCTGACTCCTATTCCTGTCGTGTGTTACTCCTGCCTCTCATGGATCTCATTTCCCTGAAGGAACATCCTAAATGAAGCAAAATAGGTCCCTTTCCATTTTTCAAAGAGCAAGAACAGAAGAGAGCTGCAGCAAGATACCACACATGCTGTACACCTCACTGTATCAATGTCTGCAAGACACAGTCCTAAAGAAAAGCAGATCTTCCCAGAAACATTCCCAACAAAAATGTTTCTGGTGGGACAGAATACACTGACCTAGGAGCAAGGAAATACAATTTGACAATTTGCCACCAGAACAGCTCCATAGCTGGTGGCTAATACTCTCCTGATGATATGAGACATTTGGGTCAAGATCTTAGAACTTCTAATCCTGCTGAGCACCCTCAGCTCCCATGGTTATTAATGAAAACCAAGGATGCTGAGCACTAGGTACAAAATAATGAACCTCTTGCACAGGGCTCCGGCTCCCTCGCTTCTCCCGACGCATTTTGCTCCGAGGAATTTTTGGTCTTAAAAATGTTATTTTATTTAAAGCAGGAATTCAAAAATCTTCTGGGTCCTATTGAAAGAGATCTAAAAGATCCTGCCTGTCTGAAGAAAAGAAGTTTCTACTTGTCAGTTAAACAAAGGAATAACGCACAGCCTCCTTTATAGTGTGTACTTTACCTGTCATCCAACAGCCCATTATCATGTCACGGCAGAGTGCACTTTTCTACAGGTCACTTTGTTTAAAATGACATGGATAATGCACATGTCAGCGAGCTGACAGGCCCGACCGTCCTTCAGAGATAAAAACCACAAGACGAGCGCCTGTTCTTATCTGGGGTACAAGCCTTGGTCTATCATCTAAGTCAGGCAGAACATGATTTCTCCAGAGAGCACTTTTTTCATTTCCTGATTTTAAGAAAATCAAATAAGCACCATTTGTCTTCATCTGAATATGCTTGACCTGCTCAAATGATGATGTCTCGCATTTTATAACAGGCTACATATGCTGAATTCAAATTAAGAGCAGAACAAGGCCTTTAGATCTTTGCCTGGGCTGCCAGCACAGACTGTATAAATACACCAGGGTTGGCTGTCACCTTGCAGAATTGGGCCTGAGCTATGAAACTCAAAGCTGGATCTGGTTCTGGGATTTGAAAAGCACCAAATTATTAGAAATATTTGGATCTGCGTTTAATCCCATCTCATTAGGGGGGGAAGACAAAATACAGATCATAGAGATGAAAGGACACATCTGGATTTTAAAGCTTTCTTGCACAAGTATTGGGATATTCTGTGTAGGTACTATCTTGAGTCTCTCTTGTACTGCAGAAATTATCCTGAACCAGTAAACCCACACCATCCCCTAAAGCTGTCTCTCTGCCCTTTTGCACAGGAGTGCTGCAAGAGAAAAACTCTGTGAAAGTGGCAGAGGTTTAGCTCTGTAAATGCAGCAGTGGCAGGAAACCACACTTCTAGTTCTGGGTGCCATAAATATAGGAGCTGAAATTCAGTTTGTCATCTTCCACTGCAGAAGGAACATCCTGAAAATGAATAATCACTTCACAGGATGGAATGTAATGGTGATGCATTAAAAATTCATATCTAAAAGTGCAGGTTAATATTCTGTGCAAAAACCCAACAAAACCTCCCCTTTCTGTTGCCACACTGATTAACTCCAGTGATTAGTTCCCTTATGAAAGGGAAGTCACTGCAGTTCAAAGTAAACAGTAGTTCTTTAACATAGTTAGCAAATATTAAGAAACATAAGGAAAAAAACCTCTACTTGGGAAATTACTGAAAAAGCTGAAGGGCAAAGCTTTGGCAGTTGCAGGCAGAATGGTTTGAAAATTTCCTTTGCTTCCTGCTACACAATCCTGTAGAAAACTAATTAAATTCATGAAAGATGATTTCCATACTCCCTGTTTCCTTGTGGATTTGACAACATACTTCTTGTTTTCTGTTTCATAAGCTCCACACCAGCATGGTCATCTCTCTTCTGGGTTTGACTTGGAGCTAGCTAACAGAACCACTCATGAAACCTACAGAACTCACTATTATTAAATGAATGACATTTTCTGTCAGTATTTTACCCTTCCCCAATTTCCATCCCCCAATTTAACCAGTGACAGAGGAAGCAAAAGCGATGACATTATCAAAAACATCTCTCAAGGCTCAACATACAAATGAAAATCACAAAACCCAACCTGCAAACAAACAAATTAGACAAGTTTTTCTGCAATGGTCATTCCAGTTTTGCTAAGGAATGAAGGTAGATGTTAGTCTGTTCACAACATAAGACATACAAATGCACACCAGTATGAATATTTCTTCCTTACTATTACTATTCTGAATGAGAAACACCACAAGAGATCAGTGCCTGACTCTTTTTAAGCATGACATTCTTCCCTTTTTTCACTTAGAAACCCAAAGTTATTGAGATAATTCTGCCAAGAAGCAAAACAATTGACAACAATGATTAAAATACTGTTCAGGAGTACAATTAGAAGGTTACAAACATATTCAGTTGCTGTTAGAACAGAGAGGGTGGGTAGTGAGATATCATACACAACCCACACAAGCTGTGGTATCAATATGCTTGAAGATTCATTTTGTAGCCTCCAAACTATTCATTAGAATTCTCTTTCCTTGGAGGTCTCTTCCAAAATTAAATTAAAGGAAAAAAAAGTCTCTTCTTTGTATAGAGAGGCTTTATATCCATCAAAAAAGAAACTTTGAATAAACAGCAGAGTAAGAGGAGTAAGTAAAAAAATTTTTGCTCCCATATTGTTTTCCTTTCTTACCTTTTCTTCTTGGTCACTGTCGCTGTCACACTGAAAAACAACAAGAAAAAAGAACAACAGGTAAGAGAAACTTTCTACAGAAAAAAAAAAATTTAAAGATTTCTCTGAACAAGATGGCTGAACCACTTGTAAACTGGTAACAAATCTGATACCTTTAGGAAAAAGCTCAATTGCTGTATGGGAGAAAAAAAAATTGTATGGAAAATAACAGAAGCCCTTTACAAAGCCCTGTGAAGTTTTCCACCAAGTCTCACCTGAAGCTAAAGAATTCAGAGATCACACTGGAAGCAAGAACATGCCAAATGAATTGGTTCATTGAGGTTCTCTGTAATCCAAGAATAGCCCAGGTATAATAGTCAACTTTTTATAATACTATAGAATGCTTACCAGTAACATCAGCAGCTCTTGATATTTAAATAGTGCCATTGCTCTGTTTTTTAATAACTCATATTCTTGTAGATACACATACAGCAGGCCCACATGAATCAAGTTTTGGTGCAGAGAGGCATCAGAAACCCAGAACATATTAACACTTGCTGCAAGTCCAACAGCTGTGCTGGAAGTGGGGCTGTAAGGACCATGCAGACACAGATGAGATTCATCCCACCTGACTGTGGGTAACTGTGGAGTGGCCACACCTGGCTACCTCTACAGCAGAAGAATGAGGAAAACACCTGCTTCTGGGCTGGTGATTTTTTGGAAAGAAACTACACTTTTAGATTCTAGAGGACTGAGCTATCTGTGTCATTCAAGGTTGAGCTCATTCCCCTGCAGTTCTAATGGCAGATGCTCTGAAGTAAAGCCTAAGACCACCAACCAGGAGAAGCAGGTTTACCAAATCAAGGACTGTCTGGCTGTGTTGTTACAGCTCAGTTAAATCCTTTATGCATTTGTACTATTTCCACAAGAAAAGCAAATTGCTTTGGGAACAGTTGGACTTTGTCATTTCCAAAGGTGAACTGTACAGTGGGACTTGAACAGACATGGTCATATACACCCACAAATATATGGATTTGGTTTGCACAAGCCAAATGATCTTCTGTGTGTTCTTTAGTTCTAACTTTTCTGTTTTACTGCCTTTTTCCTCATCTTCACTGATACAGGGGGTGAAAAGCTGCCTTCCACACACCAGAGGGATATGTATTAAAAAATTAAAGCTAAGCACTATTTCTAGGTGTTTTGCAAATGATTTAAAATGACGAAAAAAATAATTTTTTTTAATTATTTCTATTTGCACTGAGACGACCCCAGGGAGATATGGAAGTAAAATTAATTAGTAAGTGAAATTATTTATATAGAATTACTTGCACCGACATACTCTGGTAACAAACAAATGAAATGGAACATGAAGATATGAGACTGGTTTAGCTTGAATTTTGAATCCCTCACACAACAACCAAGTTAAACAGAGTATCCTTAACTGACAAAAGGAAAACTGCATATTTCTACAATGGTGTGGTATTTATATATAAAGTGCTTGTACCCTTACCCTGTAACATCTATATTTTACAGTCAGCTTTTGGGCTGCAGCATTTTCTTGCACTGCTTGGTTTCAGCCAGGAGGGCTCAGTGGTTCTGGGGTCCCTGCACTGTGCCCTCTCTATGTTAGGATCTATTATCATTTATGACACCTCAATGTTCCATAGCAGGGAGCCCAGAACCAGTTGTTCCATTTGTTTGCGTTCACACAAACTCCAGTACAAGTCCAGATTGTAACACCTGAATCCAAAAGGAGAAAGAAATGAGGTAAAAAGCAGATATATGAGCAGGCAAGAGTTTTTGCCTTTTACTGGCAGGGGGTATGAACGTGCCACCTCCAGCTGGGCACACGTGCAGGTGTCCCGTGGCCCAGTTGTGGTCCCAGCACTTTGCAGCCTCTCCTCCCCCCAGAGTTTTTAATCTGGTTTCAGGAATCTCTCTCCATCACAGATTAAGTTTTGCCCAACTCATAAGCTTGGAAGGAGCCCAGGGTTTTGTGTTTGCTGCAGTGTGGAGGTACTTGGGGAGAAGAACACTTGCCAGCAGTGACATCTGAATTTGCCAGCGAAACAGCTACCAGCATCCAAGCAGATCTGCAGAGAAAAGTGCACAGAGTGATGTCGGCGGGAAGTCATTTCCATCAAAGTGTTAAGCCTCCTGCTTTCCGACAGTCCAGTTCTAATTTCAAGGTCCACTTAATTCTGCATCAAATAATTACTGCTATACCCAGAAGCACCTTGTCTCCAGAGTTAAGCATATGGCGAAGGACTGAGACCTACTGGTGTCCATTATGGAAGCAGCACGGATGCCAAGCCCATTAAAAATGCTCAGGCTCCCTTCTCAACATGCCCAGTGACTGACAGCTTTGTGATCTGGCCACTCACTGTGGCTGCCAAAAAAGCCTCTGTGGCACATGGCACTCTCAGCAAACACTTCCATTCCTGGTATTAAATTCCCATACTGACCCCAGGACTTTGCTGGGAGCCCAGCAGGAGTGCACCATCCAATTTACAGCTCCAGCCTCCAGAGCCCTCAGTGCCAGCCTCTGGCAGAGACGAATGATGGTCAAACCCCTCCAGCTCATAAATTATTCAAAGGCAATAAATGCACTCAGCAAACAGCTCCTAACGTTTGCCTAGCCTGGCTCCAGATACACTTTGTAGAATGCCAGGAGTCCTGCACACACAAGGCATCTATTTCCCTCATAAAGAGGGTTTTTTTTTTGTTGTTGTTGTTGGGGAAGGGAAGGAGACCCACGGTGCAGCAGCCCTGCCCTGTTCCAACAGCAGAATTTTATGACAAGCTGTGTAACAGAAAACCAGGAGGGTCAGGAGGAGGGGCTTTATGCACTGCATTGGGGTTGAAGTTACACCCAGCACGTTTGCACACACACTGCACACGCCTGTTTTGCACGTGCACATTAAATAGAATTTTCCTTGAGGATTAAACACGTGGATCTCCTCTGGTTGATGGAAGGAATCAGATCATTTGCATGCAGTGGTAACTCCAAAAAGCCTTACAGGTGAGGTTTGCTACTCAGGCTGGAAAATGAAGTGCAGCAATGGTATGTTCTTCCCATGCCTGAGAAAACTTGGCTGTTCAGGCACTTTGGGCACTGCACTTGCACACACATTCCCCACTGGCCCTCACTCCAATGTGCACATTTACATTTTTGGATGTATTTTCTTCCCAGAGGTCCTACAGCACATGGAGTTTCCATCTTTTGCAGGCTTACTGCTAACCACTTCTGGAGACCAGGATTTGGATACCAAAGCTGACAACCATGAAGTTGATTATTCAGAATTATTGGTCAGCATGAAGACCTGAGTCTGCTCCTCAGCTCCTCTAGCACTTCTCTGCCTCCCAGGGCCATAGAAAAGAAAAGAATAATGATTTCAGTGCTTTGTGGTTCTCAGAGCACCAGACGGTTTGGAATTGAAATGATGCAAATGCTCTGTACTGTCCTTCTGCTTTGGGCTGAGTTTCAGTGTTTTGTGCCTAATAGAAAAAAGGTAATTTTTCCTTGTTCTCCCAGGTCTTGTTTTCAGGAACCCCTGGTGCTGTGCACAGGCTGCATTGGAATAGACTGCAAATAACTAGGAGTCAAAAATGTCATTCAGCAATAGCATGACCTGATTTTTGGATAAATGCCACGAGCTTCCCTGGAAGCAGTGAGTGATGATGTGACAAATCAGGACAAGGAGGCTGCAGACACAGTTTACACCTGAACACACAGAAGCTGCTGCTTCTTATTCTCAAGCTCTAAGCATTTACTATCCCCACACTGAACACAAGCTGTGGCTGATTACTGTCACCAGAGGCCAGGTTTGAGAAAGAGCCCAAAGCCAAATTTTCCCAAATGGGCCCACGTCATCAGAACCCACTCACCCACCCAGTCCTCAGCTCTCATTTAGGCCCTGACATGGAAGCCAGGTCAGCAAAACTTCTGAGCACCCACAGCTCCCACGTCCAGCCAGGTTTTCAAATGAGCCTGGCACCAAATGCTAAGAGATTATTTCAACCACAGCCTGACAGGTCCCTCAGAGGCAGGACTTCAAAACAGCTATTTTACACTTTGGAAAGTCTTGCAGAGGGGAGAAGGGGCTCTTCAAACATTCTTCAACCAAAGGACATGCAGCACTACAAATTCAATTCAATGCAAGGAACATGTAAAGCTTGCTAAAAGGTAGCTCCACAGAGAAAATTCCTAGAGAACAGATGGAAACGTTAAGTTTGCTTCTAATTTCTATATAATCTGATTATTACAAGACCAGTAACAATACCAGACTGATAATGGCATGCTCAAAGTGCCCATAGTTACCACTTCAAAAACACCTTTAAGTAAGTAAAGTGTGCAGGCTACCAGCCACCATCTCACTTGCCAAGTGTTCAAGTTTTATTTTGCAGTATTTCTGCAACTTCATGATCAAGAAAAGCTCAACAGAATCAGGAACCCACAAGCTTGCATTTTGCTACTTGCACTTCAGTCGAAATTCAAAAAGCTGTTCCTAAAATCAACCCTAAGTGAGGAGGGAACATGCAAACTCTTCCAGACCCAGCTTCAAACTTGTAAATTACTGCTCTCAGTCCATGTTGTGGAAGCACAAGATGCATTCATTCCCTGTGATACAGAGCATGCACACAAATAACTGCAGTGGGAAGTGGAAAAAGAACTTTTCCATTCCCACTGGAGGTTTAACTGCTGCTGTGTTTTGTAGAAGAAAAGGAAAACTGAGAATTGGGCTAAAGATGAGTTGTACCTCCCAAACCCCCTGCCCCAGCTGGAGAGAGAAGAGAGAGTTAAAATGCACAGCACATCTCCCCCAGCAACCCCAGAATGAGCCTGAGCCAGTGCCACATTTCAAAAATCAGACACCCTATGAGGTTACAGCTCTAATTTGAGCCCATTTTAATAGCTTGAGAGAGTCTGGTCCAAATCAAGCTGAGTAAAGGTCTGTGACACCTCACCAGCTCATTCAGGCTGAAGCAACACCGTGGATTTCTCTGTACCTTGCTGATTGAAGACATTCTTGTGCAAAAAGTGGCAATCATTGAATATATCATGTACAATGACATTGAGGAGGGCATTGTTCTCTATTCTGCTCAATGGACTTTGCTGGAACAGCTATTTCATATCTTGGATCCATTTATCATTGCCACCAAAGGAGTCAGTGCTGCTGAAACGCCAAAGCTGAACAAAGTGATTCTCCTCATCTGTCTGCTGAAAAGAAAGCTGAAGAAAATGAGGGAAAACCCAGACCTCAGCCATGCTCACACTGACATTTACAATATTCTTGTCCATCTATCCACCAATGACAAACTGACAGCCCTGGAAAGGGCAAAGATGATATTTTAGCTATACAATTAGACCTTTGCTTCCAAGAAAAAAGGAGAAAAAAACACCTCCTAGATGAAAGGAGACACAGAGAGGGAATAAATGGGCAATTTTCTAATTGATGAAATGGAGACTGGCAGAGTCACAAAGATACTAAGAGCAAGAATTTCACTTTTTTCTTTCCTATCTCTGACTTTGCCTGTAAGTAGCATTCAGCATGGAGCTCCTAGCTAAGGAATCTTATATATAGCAGCTCAAAATTGGTTAACATCACAGTCTGCTTAGCAATTCTTCACCATTACCCACAGTGATTCACCATAAGGAATGACTCTGAAACAGAGATGGTCTGAGAAGTTTAAGCTCAGCTTTTTCAAAACCTAAAATTATGGATTATTCACAGAAAAGTCCCATTTTACACAAATTACCTTAGCCTGGACAAAAGATTGCAATGTTGACCTCTAATCTGAATTCCATTTTATCCCAACTACTTCACTTCAGATGAAATGTATCAGTCTTGGACGTTTTAAAGTTATTTTGGCCCCTTTCAGGAAAAAGATTCAGAACTTAGAACCACTTGTACCACTAACTCCTCTTAATTCCTCCCACCCAGGACTTTTATGATTGTTTTAGATAGCAAAACAACACATTAAGTGTTTCCTTCTAGCTCTACCATCAACAAAACAATGGCTTGATAAGAAAAAAAGGTATTTTGAATCTTAAACTGCAAACACCAGGTTACATTACTACTCAACATAGAGGATCCACAGAGGGCATTTAAAGAACCCTGGGGAGTGGTGGGTGGTACATGTACTCCTCCTAGCCCACAGTCTGCTTATTTGTAAAGGAAAGGGGGATTCCATGGCAAAAAGACAGCCAAAAGTGAGCCTGATTCTGAGGTCTGATTCTGTTGTGTCAATCCCTGTATTCCCAGGGATAGCACTTGAAGGGAAGGCCAGCAGCAGTGTGTGAATGGGAGAGCCTGGGAGACCTCCCTGTGTTCCTGGGGCAGCTCTCTGTCCTGGCTCTCTGCCCAGGGCTTGCTGTCACCCAGTGGGATGTCACAGGAAAAATCCCACTGACACCTCCAGGCACAGCCCCAGAGAAGGATGAAGAGAAAGCAGCCCTGTAAAAAATAGGTTTCCCTTTGCTGCCTGGAAACTGAGCTGAGGCTGGCAGGTTACCCCAGTTCCTGGAAACTTCTTTTCCCCAGTTATCCCTCCCCATGGCCTCCTCAGGGTATCACTGCCCAACGATCCCTCAGAGGGATCCCAATCCAGCCATCCCCAAAGAAAAGGACCACGTCCCCCCAGTGTCAGCAGAAGGTTAAATGGATTTTGTAGATGTACCATTAGAAAGCCAACAATGTCACCAGTTACTCAGCTCAGCATCTTCAGAAAGGGCTTGTCACAATTCAGGCATCCAAATTCCACTGCACAAGCTGGGGCCACATACACACCAGATCTTCATTTTAGGAAGTTCCTTTCTTCTCTAATAGAAAGACAACTCCCTGCCTCAGCTCCTCTAGACTCCACAGCAAAAAATGACAACATGCCTTTGCCTCCCAGCCCCTGAATGAGCATTTGCTGCCTCCTTACCTGCCTTTCTGCCTGGAGACAATTTGCAGTATGTAATGTCATTTTTAGCATCCTCTCAACTGATGAGTGCTTTGTCAGGGTTCAAAAAGTAAATAATCATAAATAATAATAAAAATGTGCATTTAAACTCGTAGACTAAGTCAATAGCAAAGACACTAATCAGGGTTTAATGAAGTCAGTGCCAAACAGCACGTTAACCAGCGTAGCTGTACAAGAAAAGATTCCTATTTTTCATAATTCCTGCTCTGAGCTCTGGAGTTCAGTTTGGAATTTGAGTCTTCCAGGTACTTACAGGCTAATGAAATCAAAATATCCTGACGGATCAGAAGCAAAGCACGTTACGGGTTAAAATAATACACGAATCTATTTTTTCCACTGTGTTGTGATCCATAAAAATCACCCTGAGCCTTCCCTCTTTCTTCTCTGCCTGTGAAGCCAATTGCTTTGATTGCAGTGATATGAGCTTGCTGAAATGACTTGCCCTTGCTTGTGAAGCAAATGGAACATGCTAATAGAACTTATCGCATTACCCGATGCAAAAGTGCCATAGCTCATTACTTTAAGATAAAAGGATATCATTGCAGACGGGAAGCAGAATTGACTTTCTGAGGCCCGACTTGATGATGATTTAATCAACTGCTCTCTTTCACTTCTCATCTCTGCGCCTGTCGGTTTCACAGGTGCTGTTAAATGAGACACTCAGAAAGTGAGCGCGGGGAAAGAAATTGCTGTCATTACTTTTCAAGAAAGGAGGTATGCAAATTTTCGACAGAAAGATTGCGTTCATAATGGGCCCGGTAAAATACAAGGATCATGCTTGACAGGTGAGGGCAAGTCATTTGTACGTCCTTAAAGTGAAGCAACCATCCTCATTTAGAAATTGTGCTCGATAAGAGAAGCTACAAATGAAACCCACGCAGTGGCTGAGAAGCAGCAAGCAAACCTCTGAAGACTTTGCTATTGCAGCTCTGCTTTCGGCAGGTGCCTGGGTGCCTTCACACTTGGCTATTCCCAACTGCCAGATGGCCACATTTTGACCTCAGTAGCTCACAGAGAACTTAAAATGCCTTTTTATTGTCAGCTTGATGTTTGCAGTCTGCGTTCTGAAAGTTTCTTCCTTTCTACGCCAGGAACAGAAATTACAAGAGGAAAAAAAACTGAGTGAAAGCTGAGTTAACTTCGAAAACAGAATTGATAGTTGGGATGCAACAACCTGCTTGTTTCTGCATGGAACTAAATATTACAGGTCCTGGAAGGTCCCAAGCTTATGGTTAATAGAGCTGAGTAAAGAGTAAAAAGAATAATGCACACAAAGGGCTGAGGCAGGAAGTTAAGAGGATGAAAAGATGTTTCTCCAGGGCCCAAAAGGAACCTGGGGTCCTATGTGATTGAAACATGAGAAGAAAGGGCAAAAAGAGAGTAAAGTTCTACTGACCTAATGGAAAAGTTCCAATCTTCCAAAATTAGAAGTAAAAAAAAAAAGCACAGCAATTGAGATGATAAGTAATGTACAGGCTAAAAACATTCTATAGATCTTGGCTGGCTATCGAGCTGTTTGGATCATGTTAAGTGGGGAAATGAGAACTACCAAGCTTTTATTGATGTCAATCAGGTTTTCAATCAGAGATTGATAGTCAGCCACAACCAGCAGGTTCCTCAGGGACTCTGCTGTACGCAATGGATATGGTAGTTTGTCATAAAAATGTTGACATTTTGTCAGAGAAAACAGCACAGGACTTAAATAGAATTAATGTCATGAATATTTAGAATTAAACAAGAAACGGCAACAAAATACTGCCACAAAGGAAGGCTGGTACAATGGAAAGTTATTTAAATAAGAACAGCCACTGTATTAATTCCACAGATTGGTGCATTTCAAGAATTTAAAATACTCTTTCTCAAGATTACAGAGTTCATTTGGCTCAGCTGCTCCCATGTTTCTTTGTGACGTGCGACTCTCAGGTATCATGTCTGACCTTTTCTCTCTCTGTTAGGTCCTTACCCCTCTATCTCTACCTAACTGGTAGTGATCTAGTAATAAACTTTGGATATGACTCACCTCTCACCAAAAAAAAAAAAAATTAATTGTAGGTTGAAAAGCAACACTATGGAGGAGAGAATGCTCTGGGCCAGGATTCAGAAGATCCACCTCTGTCACTGGCTGTAAATACCACCTCAGGCAAGTCACTTAAGTGTTTCTTCTTCTGTCAGCCCTCTGCTTCTCATCTTTTGGGGCTATCAAATGGTATAACCCTTAGGATTTGGTTACTTCTCACTGTATGTTTTTATTAAGTGTGCAAGACAACGGGTAAGAGAATTCTTAGTAGACAGAAGCAATAAAGGAGAAGAAAAAAAGCATGAAGACTTGAATCAGGTTCTAGACATGCCTACTTTCAATTTAGATCTATTCTTCCACCAAATAGGCAGCCTGACCTATAGCAAATTATGTCATTTCACCTGAAAATTATTTTTATTTTTAACTACAGACCTGCTCACAAAGCAGCAGCAATACAATACTGGTAACAATGCACAGAGGTTGTTCTCTTTCACAGGCTGCAGTGACTCTGAGCACAAAATGGCTACAGAAATACACATGAAGAGAGATTCAATTGATTTCTAAGATAAAATCCTTCTAGAAATAATGAAACAAAATAGTTCTGAAACAAAAAGTAAAGAATAAAAAGCCATCTCTTGTCTTCTCTCCCAAACACCAAGAACTCTCCAGATTTTGAGCTCTGTATCTTTACTTTAGGGTAAGCAACTACACTGAATTGCATAAATAATAATAGTAACTCCCCAAACAACCTAAAGCAATTGATCCTTAGGGATAAGACCTTAGAAGCTGAGCTATAAACCTCTGAACACTGTATTTTAATAGATACTAAAAAACCCTTAACTAAGCCCTAGAAATACAACCTGAAACAAAATGATTTGTGTTGTAAGCTGTTTGCAAACTCCAATAAATGTTTCTCATTGTCATAATGCCAGAAAAATAACTCAGACTGTACACCCATCCCTGTAAACTGGTTTCTGTGCTGCAGTTTCATTCCCTTTCCACTCTCTATTTTATAATTCATCACTCGCACATTTTTTATATATTATTATTTATTGCCATCTTTATCATTTTGGTACAATTTATAAATTGTCTGTGCTAGACCTGAGGGAAGAGAAAGCTCATTCTAAATCCACAGCAAGTAAATATAAATTGTAAAGACAATGGCACACTTTGGCCTGCCTGCCTCAAATTTCCTGTTTTGACACACGAGATGCTGTCATTTGGAATCTGTAATCTCTTATTAGGATATGAATGCATTAATATTTTTTTTCAGAATGCTGCAATTACAATAATTGAATTTCAAGCAGGAGCTGCAGTTCTCTATTAAGAGGTAAGCCTAATTGTACATCCCTGTTTTTATCAGCTGGCTTCAACAGCTTGTTATTCATGGAGTGGCTGGGAAAAGATAAAAATGCTCATGGTCAGGGGGCCCAATGGAGCAGTGAGCACTGGGGCTTCCCCTTCCCTAGCAAGGAGTGGTGGAACTGGTACCTTGGTGTGTCCAAATGGTCCACACAGGTATGAGCTACCTCTGACTGACTCTCCAGGCTGGCCCTTCTGCATCTCTCTCTTCCTGAGGACCTCTTGTAATCATCCTAAACCCAGGTAGACACCTTCTGAGAAGAAGCTGTTACTCCAACACTGCCTTCTGCAGCACTGCTGTGTGAAACCCTGGAAGCCCAAGGATGTGGTTACAGCCACAGCAGAAAGATGGGAGGTTCAGGTGAGACCCAACCTCTGCTCTAGGAGCCATTTTCAGAGGAAAACCAGGTCCTCAGTCAGCCACCAGAGCACTTCTGGCAGGGGTATAAGAAAGATGGTTTGGTGTTTTTATTTTCACTGCTGCATTAACCTACCACCAGATAAAAACTCCTGGGTCATAAATGCTATCACAGACTCCATGGCTGTTATCAGCAGTGGCAAATTACCTGGCACAGCCACGGCGAGGTATTGCTTTGAGTAACTGGTTTTTAGCACAGTGTTCAGAAAAATTATCCTTGTCAAGGCAAGTCCTGGAAAATGCAAGAGTTCTGCCAGCAACCACTGTGTTTAAGCAGGGCTGCAGCTAAACACAGCACCGAGTGTCACCGACACTGCCCAGATGCTCCTTTTTCAGCAGCAACAGTACTGAAACACCACACTGTTAGAAATTATCTGTTCCACAGGGGAACCCCATGGAAGGGCCAAGAGATGTCCTGAATATAAACCACAGGGCTTCCCATTAAACTCTTTGGCAAGGAAGAAGGGAGATACTGCAATCAAAAGGGAAATCACTGTGAAAAAAATCAATCTGCCTGGGAATATGGGGAGCCAGGGGAGAGTTGGAAAGGTGCCTCACAATCTTTGTGGTCACCTCTATCCCACAGGCAAAAATCCACATGGGATTTTCTGTCTGCATGACCCCAACAAACCACCTGCACCCTGTACAATGGGCATAAAGGAATTTTAAAGTGCTCAGCCTATGATGTGCAGTTTTGAGGCAGGTTAGATAGAGCATGGAATTTAATTTCTTTATCCAGAGATGCTCTCTATGAGTACAGAGCCCTGGAAATTCACAAGGGACTTTTTAGAGAGGTAGAGGCTCCCCCTGTTTCATAGACTGCAGACACCAAACAACTGCAAGTTCGATTCTCATCTCTTTTGAAAATTTAGTAATAGGATGGCTCTGAGATTTCAAACACATTCTCTCCACAAAAAACCTCTGTAGGCCTTATCCTCAGTCCAAAAAAGCAAGTGAATAACAAGTTGCAATAGGCAAAAGCCAGCTAAAATTAGACTGATGCATATTTTAAAAATGGAGAATAATTTGTTATTATTCAATTGAAAACAGGGCAGATTTTTCCTAGCTGAAAAAAAAAATTAATGAAAAATTAAAACCTTCCCTAAATTTTCTTCCTTTGTTCAGTCAGTTATTGTACTCTAGGCAGTACAATTAATTAGTGGGAATCATATGGCCTGTGCTATACAGGAGGTCACAGCAGATCACACCCTCGGTGCTTTAAATTATGTGAATTTATAAATTCCTAAACATCCACTCTTACTTCCACAGGTAGCTTGTTAATGCTTTGGACCTCCTATTAGCCAGCAATTCAGGTCAACCCCATTCAGAGTGAGCATCTGAACAACCCCTTTTGTGCTGAGCAAATCCTGAGGGGCTGTGGACAGCCACTGAACTCCCTCCCTCTCATCTGCCACCTTCCACAATGGGTTTGCTGCCAATCTTGTTGCATATATTGAGTTTTCTTCTTGTTCATAGGATTCATTTTTATCATGCTGCAGGAATAACACTTCTGTAAGATCCATTTCAGCTTTGCTATTAAGCTCAACTTACCTTTTTGGAGTACTCAGTAACAAATTCTGCTACAAGAGGATGCTGTGATTTACAAATAGAGGAAGAGAAAGAGAAGGATGCAAAGCCATTGGTATGGATGTGAAGGACTGTCTGGAGAGGGAAAATAAAATGACTATGAGAAGAATCTGAACAACCAAATTTCATCTTGCAGGAAAGTTCAGCAGAGCTATCTTGCATGGCAGCTATCATAAAAAGGAGAGATCTACAGGAAATTCAATACAAAATCTAAGATGTTTGCCAATGGGGTCCTTCAGAGAAAGGGAGACAGCAGTTGCTCATAAAGCAATACAGAAGGCAACCTTACATCTTCCCTCAGAGCTCCTAAAAATAATTTTTAGCATGCAAGGGAGAGATGTTAGCAGAGACTCTCTGAACTGAGGAATACTTTGATACATGCACTGGATACAGCAAGGACTCTCATCCCCTCCATCCCCACAGAAGAGCTCAACAGCACATGTTTTCTTCCCACTCCCCACACATCCAGCACCTTCAGAGGTGGCAAAATCCCTGCCTTCCCTAAATTCGACCTTTTCTCATGGAAAGAAATGCTGGGAAACATCAGATGCAATACATGGTGCAGCGAGAGTAGCAGAAAGCAGAATTTTACAACAGCACAGCAATGAATGAGCTGAAGACAACTGCCATCTTTACTGAAACTGGATCCATCCTCCAGCAATGCTAAACTAACACCATCCGATGGGAATATCCGCTTGTCCCCACACCACCAGTAACAGCTGGAACTCACAGCTGGAAGGACTCAAACTGTACAGGACTCCAAGCATTTACCACACCAGAGACAATGACCCATTTCAAGAAAAACAAACGACTGTGAAGTGAAGGGAAAACACCTCACTTCAAGAAGAGGACTCCCTGCTTCCCTTCCCAGGGGACCCAGGCTCCCCACGTCCCCCATATCTGCCATGTGGTGACACACAGGAGCTGTCCCTCGCTCCTCCTGCACAGGGACATTTCAGGGCTTTTCTGAGCTCTTGATTCTTTATTATCTGCACTTCTGCCTTTAATGGGAAGAATTAACTGGTAATTGTGATGCTTCTGGGCAAATACCTCAAAAATGAGCAAACGTAGCCAAATGACAGAGTGTAAACAACACTCCCTGAACTACCGGGGACATCGCACTCCGGTGCCTCGCGCGCGGGGCGTCTTCTTTCCCGAAGCCTCATCTCCCCCTTCAAGACCTCGAAGGGTTAAGCCTGCAAATTGCCTTGCTGTGCTTCTGGGACAGCATGAAGGATGGCTGCCATTGCCACGGTCAGATATGACAGCGCCAATTTGATGTGCTGCCATCAAGGGCCTTCTAAGAGCCGAGCGCCCTGATGGTTTCGTGATGCGAACAGTCGCATCGCAAAATGGTTTTCCTCTCCCGCTGCCTCTGCTTCCATCTGCTGCTGGGCCGAGGCACAGCCGGCTGCCTGCCTGTCACAGCATGTATTAAAATTAGCTGGGGAGGAGGCACTCAGTTGTGCTAATTACATTTTAATCATTGGAAATGTGTTGGCAAATCAAGCCTTGATTGCCATCTCGGAGTCTGTCTCCTCCAGCAGAGTGAAGGGGCCGTCTGCATTAGCCGGGGCCTGCTGGGCCCAGTTCTTTCACAGAAGATAGAATATGGTGCCTGCTGGCCCACCACTGAGACTGCTTTGGCACATTATTAAAAAGCCACAAGGCTTGTTTCAAATCATCACTGTGTGAGCTCTGCTCATTCTCACATCCCTGGGTATTCCAGCCACTTGGTACTTTTAACTATATCTTTAGTTTACCTTGTGGGCTAAAAACCAATTTTTCACGTGTGGGTGGAGGAAGCCGCAGCTTTTTTGCAGTTTGTATGGTTGGGAACAGAGATGGTTGTCAAAACGCCTTCCTTGTCAGCTGTAACACTGCACTGAACAGCATCCCAAAATAACTGGAACTTGCACGGCCCCCACTTTGTCACGGGAAGGTTCAGTACAAGTCCTGGTTTGGTCAGAGTGAGGGGAGGTGGAGAAGTCCCTTCTCATTTCTGAGTTAGCAAGGCAGAGGAAATGGAGTCCTTGCTGACTCTCAGGCCAGCAGTGCTCGTGAAACCTGCTGGGATAGGAAAGTGAGGGCCCCAAACACCAGTGAGGGCCCCAAACACCAGTGAGGGCCCCCTTTGTTCCTCTGACTTAATGACATATGTGCATCCTAAAATCAGCACGCTGGAAGAGTGACAAAAGGATGAATTTCCAAGCCCTCTCCCCAGCCACATTTGAAAGAACTTTTTTTTATATATATATATATATATTATTTTTTTTTTTTTCTTTAAAATCAAAACAGGAAAGCTTCCAGAGCAAGCAACTCCAACCAAAAGCAAAAAGAGCCAGGATCTCTCAAATGTCAAACCATACAGGCTAAACAAAACCAGCAGCATACACCACCTGCAAACCCTCTCTGAAAACAAACAAACAAACTCTACACTATAGATATTTAGAAATCAAAAAATTCACCCTCAAATCTCTCTTTTATAGCACAGAAATGCTACGCCCAAAGGGAAACCTGACAGCATGTAAAACCAGTCCCATTGCTGACAGGCTGCAGTAGGACTGGACTCCTAAGGTGGGATTTACAGAGAAGCAATGCCATGCTAGCCCAGAAGCCACAGGGCAGTTCTAGATTTCCCTGACAGATCCTTTAGGTCCTTCATATGGGGCTTGGGCTCTCTGCAACAGCAAAACTGCTCTTCATCATTTAGAACACAAAAATCAGGGGGCAAACCCCTGTCATATGAGCAATGCAGAATGTCTGATTAAAACCACCAGAATATAAACCCTTTCTATTTTATCTTACAGTCATGAAAATTATAGGAATATTTAGATTGTGTTTAAGATCTGAAAGAATACAATATATACTCCCTTTTTCTTCCTCAAAGCCATCCCTTCTGTCCTCACCTGTGAAAATACAACTCTCTTCATGGCTGAGTATTTGGTGTTTACCAAGAACTATGGGGATTGTTTGTGGCTATAGTTCTATGACATGTTGGGAGAAAATGGGGATGGGCCAGGCTGTACAAGACTAGACTAGACACCTAACAACCTTCTCAAGCTTTATTTCTCCATTTTCTAAGTGAAGTTAATATCTATATTCCTTTTGTAAGCTCTCTTCAATGGAAGTAACCAAATGAAAGAACAAATGATACTTTTAACCCTTGGTAAGGACTGCAATATTCAAACATTTACCAACTCCAAAGCAGAAATAGCAAAGAGCTCATCTTTGCCCCTGTGGATTTGTCTGTCTCCCTTCTCCTGTCCTACAGTGTTTGCCTTGGAAGGAGAAAGTGTTCTTGAAGTACCTGGGCACTGAGAAGTGAGTCACAATCTCAGTTTAGGTACAGCAGCCCTTAGGCTTTCAGCTTCACCCATCTAAAACAATCTCTGTCCTGTGACTGGAGAGAGCCTAAAGAGACTGCTACCAACTCCTTAAAGATAGCCCTGAAAATGCTTTCCCTCCAGACACCCAAACAAGGTGCCTAAATCCTTCCTTTAGGAGAAGCAAATAGAAAACGAGACTAAATACAAATAATGAAAGAAGAGAAGGCATCTTATTTTTCATGTGAAGAGCAAGCCACCCCTTCTCCAAGACCACCTAAAGCTAAGTCCTGGGATAGCCTTTGGTCTCTATCTCATCATTCAGGCTGCACATAATACAAGTTACACTGCTAAACATCATCTCCTTATTTCCATTACTGACCCTTCATGCAGCACTTTCTGTGGGTGTACTTCTTCTGTCTGCTTCTCTTTGGAAGAACAAAGACACCTTGCCAAAGGTAAATTAAGGAATTTCCACAGGCATTATTATTGAAAAGTGGAAATGAAATCCCAACTTTCTGGCATTTACTGTTACAGAAGTTCCACTGCTGCATGAAAATACAGAAGCACCACAGTTAAAGGGTGCTTTTAGTGAAGAGTACACTGAGAAATAAGCTGCTTCCCATCAGCAAGTACATTCTTTTTCTTTAGCGTAACATTTATAAGGCTTGTTCAGGGAAAAAAAGTGTTAAATCTTTCATCAGGCTACAGACACTTCATTTGGAGTCTTCACAGAAACCCGAAGTAGTGCCATAAGGTGCCTGGAAAATTAGCCAAGATAAAACCTTCAGGGCCATGCACGCTACTGTTTTCAAATCTGTTCTTTCATCTGATGTGCCAGTCGAAATTACTTCTGCAACATGGTCAGAACCAACCTGGATGGATTTATAATGCCTCAAATTGCTATGGGCATATTTTTGTGAATTGCCTAGGGAGAAACAGATAATTCTCTTTAGATTGTGCGAATTGCTAATTCTTATGCATGTCATGTGTTTTCCAAGTGGCATGTTTAGACAAGAAAATTGCAGAATATTCCTGGTGTCACCAGAGCTCTATGCTTAGAAAGCCACAGCAGTGTAGGACAGTGTCCTTTTACATCTCTTAGTGTACATATGACAAATCATTTTAACTCAGACTTGTTACCTTTTCTCACTAGATGACTGCCTCTGTAAGAGGGGAGTCAGATGATGAAAAGCAGACTAACCAGTTATACCAATGCAATACAACTACTCGTGAAGGGAAAGCAAGCAGAACTCAGCCTTTTATTTGCTCTGGTTAGGCAATTGGAATGAACAGTTTAAGTGTCATCTTTGGAGTCGACGTGCCAAGTCATGTTTCATGATATTTCAGCTCTCTCTCTTGGCATTATTATCCTAGACACAAAAACCCTGACAAAGGCTGCCTTGCAGCACCCTTTCCTGATAAACAAAGCCTGTGCCATCAGCCCGTGAAGTTCCTCTCTCTCTTCAACCTCCTGAAAATTTTTTAACTCACTGGCCAATTTCACCCACATTTGACAAGAGATTTCAGAGATAATTAAGTTCCTGTGGGTTTTCTGAAAAAGGCGGCCAGTTGGTAGAGAGACCTGATAAGTCTGAAAGAAAGGCAGCAGTGTGTGATCACACCTCCCTTCGTACCAGAAAACGCACAAAGAAGAGAAATGTTATAACAACTCCAAGGAAAAAAACATCAATCAGAGGTTTCAATTAACTCTCTCTGGGAAAACAGGCTTTGATAAGTTTTTTTGTTCATGGAACTACTCTTATTTATTTTACTACCTATGACTCAGACTTTGAGGTGCCAGCTTTTAACTAATATATAAATTATCTTCATCCTTAAAACCAACAGGGACATCTCTGTATAGTGTGTATTATAATGCATAATTATAGCTTCAGGGCAACATTTTAAATGAAAACGTAACCTATACAAGAAAAGAAAATTCCATTTCTATTATGACCAGATTTTGCTTCTAAATTGATGCCATCCATGTGAAGAACTCAGTAAACTGTCTGTCCAACCAGCACAGAAATGATGGTCCCACACTTACAGCTGAAGGCCACAAGATTACTAAACCCATGGATTTTCACCATCATTCCTGGCTGACACAGTCTTCTTTAGCAACCTTGCATAAAAAACTCCTTCTCTCTCTCTTTCTGAATCCTTCATCTGTAAAACAAGACTCTATTTGCCCCTTCCCCTCCACTTCATTTTTCATTCTGTTTGTGTTAGTCTGTCTTCTACATAAACTCTGTGACGCCTGCTTTCCTCTGAATGCCTATTAAACTGTTTTCTAATTCAAATAAAGCCAAACACAAACATACTGAATCTATTTTTTGAAGTATTTCAAGTGGATTTTGGTTCTGTTTCGTTCAGCTCTTGATCACTGGCCATGAAAAAATTCCAGTGGCTCCAGAAAGCTGGGCCTGTCCACGAGGAGAACTCCAGCTTAACAAACCAGTAGGAGCTTTGGGGTACTTTAGGAGATGCAAGGAATAAAATAATTATTTTTCATTATTGGAAAGGATACATGATTAATATACTTGCTTTCACATGTGCTTTGCATGTAGCTTGGCTTACAAGATTTGGTTTTACAAGAAGGAGTAACAAATTGCCAGCCCCTGACAAGTCACTTTAAATCCCCTTTAGATTTCATCACTGCTTTAAATGGTGTTTCACAAGGCACACAGGAAAGAAATTTCTTTTCAAAGGGAAGGGAAAACAGAGTTGCTAAACCAGTGCTGTACTCGATCCCTGCGGGATGCAAAAATAATCTATGACTGTGACTTCAATGAATTTAGTTAACTACAGCTAAATTGCATCACAGAGCCTCTCTTTAACAGATCTGCAATAGTTAATGAACGTGGTGGGGAGACCAGATATTTCTTCAAAACAACTCATCAAGTAAGCTGCCTCTACTTAACAGATGTAAAGGCAGGGCCCAAAGTAGAAGCTGGCAGAAACAGATGGTGCCTAAGGGCAGCTTTCTGTTTCAGTGCTCTTGGGGGCTAGGTTAGGCAAGATGGGAGGTGGAGAGAGGTGGGGGTTGTGTTTTTCGGCAGCAGGTAAAATCCATTTGTCACACCAGCTCCAACTGGGCTTCCAGCACAAAAGTTTAATATCTGAAACCAATGAGGCATTCTGCTCTCTGAGTGCAGCAAGGCAGGAAAGCCTCACAGAGCACTATGGAGCCCCAGCCTTTTTTTTTCCAGCAGGGAAAGATGTCAAAGTCCTCATTCGGAATGACTTGCTTTTCCTCTTTCTTTTCAAACAAATAAAAAATGGGTATGCAAAGGCAAGTGTTTTATCTTATTATACCTTCAGGGAAAGAACACGGAACGACGAAAGGAAGTGTGTTTTCTTTCTCTGTTCTCCACAGAACAACATCAGTAACCTCATAAAAGCAGCCCCTGCTTCCTCCTTCTCTGAAATACAGACACACACACTGCAGCACCAGCAATAAATTTCCATTGCCTCCATCTTCGAGCATTGCCCAGGTATGTGCCATAGAGAGCATTTTTATGAGCTGGTCTTTGACTGCCAGGATTTTACCTTCATAAAGAAGAGATTTTAGTCCATTCTGTCTATTTATTTTGTGTAGAGGAATCAAGGTCAATAAACCATGGAGAAATTCACTCTACCTTATTCCATTTCACACTTTTGTCATCCACGCTTTATCGAGTATCTGAATGAATTTTTAATATCATGCCACAAAATGCTTTGGTCTTCTATCATATGCTGGGACTCTATAAATCTGATAACACTTGGGAGTTCTCAAATATACTCAGCACTGAAGAAACAGCTTTAAAGTTTAGTCATTCTGATGAAATGTAAGAGCTTATATCAGTGACAGGTTGACAGAAAAAGCTGTTTTCCTTTCCATTTCACAGACTTCCACGTATGAACGCCATGAAACATGTCAGGACTTTCTCTGAGTCTATGAAGACAGAGATGGCATCTGCTCCCAGTGGGGAGCCCTTCTAACCAGTAATACTGTAAAATTTCATGAATCTGAAATCTGATTGACAGCCAAAGGGAGGGCAGGGAGGAGGTGTTTACTGTATTTTATAGGAGAGCATGAATTGCTTGTCTTGGCATATGATGTATATTTTTATGGCATACAATGCCACTTTCAGCATTTTTTTTTTAAATAAAATGTATTCATGCTGGCTGAACAGGTTTATAATTTCCTATTGCTGGGAAAAAATATGCATTTTTTTAAAACCAAGCATTAACCCTAGACACTCATCACTACAGTTTTAACTAAGTGGGCAAAAGACAAGAACTTTGGGGCTTAAAAAAATCCATACAGATTTACTGTATTATCAGCCCAGCCCAACAGTACCCTAGCTCCTCACAGCACCAGTATGAAGTTGATCCCACCTTCCAATGATAGCAGGTTAAGGAATTTGATCCATCAATGCTATGGTCTGTGAAATACTATCTTGTAATATTGTGGCCAAACTGAGATCTCATTAAGCAACTCAGTTGTATTATCACATTTGCTCTTTTGACAAATACACATCTCTACAAAGCCACTGAATTTACTCAGCACTACACATAACATCACAGTTTTCAGACACTTACTGAAGAAATCACCCCCAAACTCCAGTTCCAACCCCCAAGCAGTACACGTGCAGGTATAAGCTGGTGTTTGCCTATCCAAGGAACATAATTGTTCCTGATTTTGGTACATTCTGTAACACAGCAGTTTTCACCTTGTGAATTGTTAAATCCTAAAATCCCAACAAATGTCCTGCAAGAGAGATCATAAGGAAGAACAGCAAACCACTAGTGGGCAGCTTTCAATTTACTTGGTAACTCCACATCTTGAGAAGAAAATTTTTAGGGAAGGACAACTCAAAAAAACCTTACAAAGAGCTACAGGGCTTGCAAGCACACTAACCCCACAACTCCTTAGTGTTCACATGGTGATACAAAATCTTCCTGACAAAAAGGGCAGAGGAAAAACCCAACACTGTTGCTGTCCTGTAATTTCACTGACTGTATCAAGACTAACTACAGAATTAAAGGCTGGAAGGGACTGTGCTCATTTATAGGAGGTGGGCATCAAATCTGAATTGCTTGACCTTGTAATGAAAGACTGCAGCAAGCACTGTGTAGATAAGGATTTAGGGGACTGATTTATCTGTGTACACTGAGCTAGGGCTCTGCTCAGGTTTAGTGTGATGAAGAACTGTGGAAGTACCCAGAAAAAACCAGACGTTTTCAGAGGCTGATCTTCTATCTTTTACTTCCCTGAAATCACTGTGTATGAAAGAGGGAGGAGAGATCCAAATGCACTCATCAATAAATAGCCTCACATTAATTCATTAATTTTTTATTTTGTCATGCCAATGTAGATGCTGGTGACATGTAATATGGTATAAAACCTTTACATTAGTTGGGAATTCAGCCATAGTCCATTAATCCACAGGAAAGGAACTACTGGAACTACTGGGGTTAGAAAGACTGGGACTGCCAGGAAAAACTTCAATACATTTTTTGAAATACCATCCTCTGACTTCTGGAAATGTGAGTATTTAATCCATGCACTTAATAATGTCCTAGCAGCTCTGTGGGATGTGCATGTACTAAAGCATTTTAACTACTTTGCTTCTGATTCAGATGATATTATGGATAACTATAGCAGATGGCACTCAGGATGCTGCTGCTTTAGAAGACAAAGCTTTTCTAGCCAACTGCCACTTGTCTTCCTTCTGCTTTTCTTTACTAAGGGTATGTCAAGGTGAAATAAAGTTCAGGCTTTTACGTATCAGCAAGCACCATCAGGGCATTTGCAATGCCAATGGCAGAGACAGAAAAGGAGAAATAATTAAAGACAGAAAGGATGAAGCAGAAGTAAAGCAAACTAAATATGCAAATGGTGAGGGACACACCCAGAAACTTGAGTGATCTTATTACACAATTAGAAAAGACAAGGTTACCCTTATATAAGGGTTCCTCCTCAGTGAAAAAGAGGTTGGCTGTCCTCACAGGTTTATAGACATAATCACACCTCGAGTCCTGTGTCCAGTTCTGGGCCCCTCAGCTCAGGAAGGAGATTGAGGTGCTGGAGCAGGTCCAGAGAAGAGCAAGGAGGCTGGGAAGGGATCCAGCACAAGTCCTGTGAGGAAGGGCTGAGGGAGCTGGGGGTGTTGAGGCTGGAGAAGAGGAGGCTCAGGGGAGACCTCATCACTCTCTCCAACTCCCTGAAAGGAGGTTGGAGCCAGGGGGGGGTTGGGCTCTTTTCCCAGGCAACTCTCAGCAAGACAAGAGGGCACAAGAGGTCTCAAGTTGTGCCAGGGGAGGTTTAGGTTGGACATTAGAAAGAATTTCTTTACTGAGAGGGTGCTCAGCCATTGGAATGGGCTGCCCAGGGAAGGGGTGGATTCTCCATCCCTGGAGATATTTCAAAAGAGCCTGGATGTGGCACTCAGTGCCATGGGCTGGGAACCACGGGGGGAGTGGAGCAAGGGTTGGACTTGATGAGCTCTGAGGTCCCTTCCAACCCAGCCCATTCTAGGATTCTATGAATTCTGTCTGTCTGAGGTGACTTCACTGGGGAGAAGTCTGTAACAAAAAGAGGCTCCCACTTCCAGCATGCACCCACTGATCAATTGAAGAGCCATTGATTCTTGGCTCCTAGGAAACAGCTTTGTTTCCACGTACCTCAAGTACACACTCTACACTGCTGAAAACTTACAATAGCATGGGCATTATTCTTGTAATAATTATGACAATTTTGCATTGACATAATTGTGAAAACTGTGAAGTTGTTCTGTGTTTACCATGCTACTTGTGTTACTGCAATGAGACCATGCTTATTTTAGCAGTTGCTCAAGGTAATGGTAACAACAGTTCAGCTTCAAAGGACTTCCAAGGTAATTGTGGAAGCAAAAAAAAAAATAAAGCTAATCTGTACCTTCAATCTTATAAAACCAAGTCAGAAACTTCAGGAGAACAAAGTGCAGCATTTTAAGGGTGGAATTTCAAAGGAGAACTCTATGGGGTTATTTTCCTATTAGTCTGATTAGCATACAGAAATAGTTTACTCCAGGCTTGGCATGCATTTTGAGAGAGATTCAGAGGAAAAGCAATTCTTAAAACTCTTTTCATCTTGCTCTGTTTTAACTGCTTCAACCACAAAACAATCTCAGAGTTGCTCTTCCAAACTCAGAGCTGTATCAGTTTATAGCTCTGTACTCTGGTCTATCATTACTCTTCTTCATTAGCACAATCTGCAGTGTATGGTTTCAGAGTTAGAGGGTTTGCAAACTATTTGGATTATTTTATGTGTTATTGACTATAACTATAAGAGAAGCTCCATTTTATTCTGGGCCACATAAAGAGCACAGTATATAACATATTGTATGGTACTGAATGCTGCAGCCAGAACAGGAAAATAGTCTGAGTAGTTATTATCAGTTTGATTTATAAGTATGTTATTTACAATACGCAACAGATGTTCCCCGAATGTTAATGGGAAAATACAGGCCTTGTATTTATTTCTTTTTTGACAGACTAAAAAGTGCAGCTAATATAATAATAATCTTGGAAAATCCAAAGATTACTTCACAATTTGGAAAATGCCGTGTTGAGTCATTAGTCTTGTTATCTGGTATTTTTATAACTCACTAGATAAACACTGTAAATTATGATTTCCTGGTAATGATCCTTTCTATGTGCAGAAACAGGCCTCCAAGAAATCTCAATGAGGCTTAAGAATAAGTGCTCTTAAATTAACCCTGGCCCCCCAGATCATGCAGTAATGTGTGTACGTGTGTGTGCACGTGTGTGCCCCACGAATGGGCAGGATCAGACCCCAAGCCCTGTCCCTCTCCCTAACTGCTAACAGAATGTTTGCTTTAGCTCTGTGCTCTTCAATCTGAGGGCTGTGAACCCAAGGGATACCCAGGCTCCTGATATGAAGGGCTGTGAAAATGGGACTTGGTTTGTTTTACCTTATTAAGGTCTTTAATTCCCTTGATAAAAGCGTAAGGGAGCCCACCTGCTGAAAAAAGCTTCTGCTGGCCCACCAGCCCCTGCTCTTCAGGCTTGAAGTTCATTCCTGATGTTTGCCATGGAGTTACCAACTGCCCTGGTGTGCAGCACAAATGACTGCACAGGCAGATAAAACTCAACACAGAATTTTTACACTTCACAACTGTTACGTGTGCTTAGCTTGAGAGACTCAGGGACAGCATCGTACCTGTAGTGTTCTGAGTTTTGGTTTTTTTTTCCTGCTCTTTGCATAAAAAAAGGCTATGGACAAAAGTGACTTTTCTCTTTCAGTAGTACTTGATCTGAGTTTCTTGTATGAAAAATATTGCACTGAACTGACAACTCTTAAGAGCCATGCAGGAGCACGAGAGGACAAAAAGCTTGATCAGCCATTGCTCTGAGCCTACAGAGTGTCTGAAATACTATTAACCTGAAATGGGAATTTTTTTCACCAAACACTCAGGGTTAAAGTGGAAGTTGGTGCCTTTATTATACAATATCTGACACAGATCATAGTAATGAGATGGGTAATTTGATTTTTGTTTTGTTTGGCTTTCTAAGAAAACAAGGTATATGCAAACAGGCTGTCACTCTACCCAGCCCTAGTAATTTTCAAACTCCTGGCTTCCTTTCAGTTAAATTTGATACAGATCTAAAAAGCACCAAGTTATGAGAAGTTTTATGCAAATCAGTAACTCCAGTAACAGGAAAGACAGATCTGAAAGGTATAGTTCAGCTCTTCTATTAAACAAATGACCAAAACACACAACACACTGTTTGCTTGGCCATGGAAGGAATATAAGACAGACCCAGAAACACACTGTGTGTGCATGGGCAGAGGAAGGGATGATGGTTCCACAACCTAGGACACAAATCTAAGGCATTCAGACTTAATTATTCTCCATGCTATAGCATGGTTTGTTTTAGCAGTGTGAGGAAAATGAGGTGCAATATAGGTGTAGAGCACTAATTAAGTGATGTTCTTTCAAAAAACCAAACTCATTATCTCTGCCCAAAGAAATGCAGTTTATGACAATTTTGCAAGGATGAAATCTTGATTCTTTCATAGTTTTCTTCCCATCTGAGCCCAGCAGTTGGGAAAAATAACATTCATTGCTACTGTACATGACAGAAAAAAAAAAAAAAAAAGGAACAGCCACATCTGGTATCATTAATACTTCAGCAGTCTTCCTATTTTTAAATTAGTATCATTCTGCAAGCAAAATAACAGCTCCTCACAGAGCCTACCAATCTGCAGAAACAAAGCAACAAACAAAACCTGCAGTTTGCTGGTACAGCTGCAGACAGCTCTGACAAGCTTCTCCAAACACAAACTCAGGGAGCCTGATGCTGCAGAGGCACTGAAACACCAGGCTGGCATTTGCCTGGGAGTTTGTAGAGGTGCAAAGCGAGGCAATAAACTCCAAACCCCCTCCTGCTGCCAACTGGGCTGGGCACAAACTGCACAGACACCTGCGGCTCCGCTCCACGGCCCAGGTGCTCCCAGAACATCTCCTGGGTGCTGCCAAGGGGACACGGTGACAGGGACCCAGCTGGGTTTCTAGGACAGCTCCAGAGAGGTCTCTGTGGAGCCCTTCCAGCTCCTGCTTGCAGAACCCTCAGCAAAGTGCAGGATGGTTTCCTACGAACTCTTCCATGAATGTCAGATGGGGAGGGGGAATGTGACTCGCAGTGTAAGCTCGGTGTAACTTTATTTCTTCTCAAGGGTGAGAATTCCTGAGAAACATAATAACAGGAGAACAAAAATGTGTCTGTAAGAGCTGTGCTCAGGCAGGACCAGAACTGAGCCAGCTCTGACCCTGGCATATTGTCTCTTTTGGCTCCAGAAGGGAATTGCTGCCCAGATCAATCGTTTCTGCAAGAACACAAAGGCACACACACACATGAATGAACTGTGGGACAGACTTCAGGAAATATCAGTCTCCTGAGGTAACCACAAGCTTAAAATTAGGCTTGAAGATGACAAAAAAGTCTGTCTGTCTGTGTCCTGACATGTTCCATCCATCTCAGGCAGTTACCAAGGCTTCATCTCCCCTGCTTACTTACGTCAATGAAATCAAACAGGCTCTTGAAGAGACCACAGGAAGCTCTCCACATGTTCACTGAGGCCTCTGGAGTTTTTCCCCATTATTCAATTCTCACTTGGTTGCCAATTCAAAACACCAAAACAAAAAGCAGAGACATTTCTCAATCCTTCCTCATGAGGGATTTACCCATGTAAATCCCATCACAGAATAATGCCTCTGGACAAATTTTAAGACAAAATTTTCCACTCTCGTTGAGCACTTGAATTTTCTCAGGTGCTTCCTTCTTACTGCCCATCTGGTAGTATCTACAGCAGTACAAAATGAGCTATCAAATTGTCACTGGTTGTTTGCACTGAGCTTTGTACCTAGAAGCATTGCCCAAACTGATTCCTACTGCTACCTGCAAGACATTTGTAGATAAAGAAATCAGTGTACTGAGGAACTGAGTAAGTCTTAAAAAGTTTCTGCTGGGAATTAATCTGCTCAATTCTTTTATGTCAGATATTGTAGGTCTCAGAACTGAAAAAAAAAAACACCAAAAAACCAACCCAAAAGAAAACACACAAAAAAAACCCCAAAACCCCACATAGGTCAGATTTTAACCTCAGAAATGAAGTAATTAAATCTGATCCTTGGTAGGATGGTAGAAAATGGTAGAAAACCCACCATTTACTTTTTCCTACCTCTTTTAAGGACCTTTCCATGTCTAGGTTTCTCCAGCCCTATACCAATTCTTGTTGCTTTGCCCAGACTAAAATAACTCTTGTGTAGCTGTGTGTTCTATGTCCTAGTGAGCCTTTAGATGCTGCTTTTTCATTTTTCCCAGCTTCACTTTAAAGCAGGATATTAGTTCTCACTTATGCACTGAATACAGTGAGAATGGAGGATGCAGATCACCTGCCATAACCCAGGCAGGTTAACTTGTTAATCTTTATCTTCAGACATCTCCATATTTAAAAAGGAGTTTCTCTGCAGGATGCTTTGTGAAATATGGCATGCATTATTCCTCTATACATTTCCTCTTATCAAACTTGGATAATGAAATGCAAGCCACACTGAGGCTTGGGATCAGGCTGTCACTAAACTGATACTTAGCTGAGTGTTTAAAGCAAAGCAAAACAAAAAAACTCTACAGTAATTGTAATTAGCAGGCTGGGAAAAAACTACCCAGGTAGACAGCACCATAAGCACATCATTGACTGAAGGAAGATTTTATGAGCAATGTAAATATAGAACTCTCCATTTCCATATGAAGACTTAGCACATCTGGACCACAACATTTCCTATAGCAGGCTATACATACCTCACCAGCTGTCAGACAAATTATATACTTCTCATAAACAAGTAGATAAAATAAGTCAAAATTTGTAAGCTCACATTTGCAGAGGGGCCTCAAAAATGGGTGGTTTCATGGCTAGGCCTGATTTGCCATGCTTTGTGAAGCCAGTGGGTTGGAAAGGAAAGAATCACTCAGGTTCACACTCAAAGCACCTTCCAAGGAGACCAACGCAGAGCAGGCCCAGCCTCTCTGGACAGCAAGGCACTGCTCTGAGTTCCCATGGACCAGTTATTGGGTCAAAACATTATATTAAGGCTGAGCGTTCTGCTTCTAGGCTGCAGTCCTTTTGATCAGGTTACTCTGGAGCAGGCTGGCATTAGGGGCCCGTGTGATGTATGTTTGCTGTCAGTGCTGAAATAACACTAAATGCATCTGAGCAGGCCCCACCTGCTGAGCAATATGTTCTCAGTCCCTCAGGCAGAGCCGTGTGCCACTCGGCTAGGAAAAACTTCCTCCCACCCAGCACATGGCAGAGCAGTGAGATACAGACTCACGTGCCCCCTGTACAGGGGGTGGGATGGGTCCCAGAACACCCCCCCACACACCTCTCTTTAGCTCGCAGAGTAATTCCCTCGTGTAGTTACAAAAGGAAAGAAAGAAATGAAAAAAAGGGGAAAAAAGAAAGAAGAGAAAGAATGGCAGCCTGCTAATCACATCGGTAATTACCACAGTTGGCTGAGAAGCTGGCTTGTTGATGCTTGATTCATGAGCTCCTGTTGCAAGCCAAGAAGAGAGAGCAAAGATGGAAATATCCTTATTTATTTATTTGTAAGTACAGCAGGAGCCTCTCTGAAACACTGGTGGAGACCATGGCTCAGGCTAATACACGGGAGGTTGCTCTCTGCCTGCCACAGGAGCTCACACAGCGACACTGATTTCCTCCTGAATTGATCGAGGTGATCACTCTGTACCACCTGCAGTTTTCTCATCACAGACAGGAATTAGCAGGGCACGGAACCAGGACACATCCCTTTTTTTTGAGAAGAGGAGGAGGTGTGTTTCTGATGGCACCTCTGGACACACCAGCAGGTTGCACGCAGATGAGTGTCCTGCTCATTCACGCGTTGTCGCTGCCAGCGCCGACAACCTGTGCGGTGATGCCTCGGAGAAGCAAAGTACTTCCCAACTCCCAGCACACATAACAAATGGAAAAGGATGAGCTCCATCCCATCTGGAGAGCAAGCTCTCTGCAGGTCACATTAAACAGTGTAATTAATAGTTGGAGACTAAATCGTGCAGCCCTCCTGTTTCGCTGAAAATAATGCTTTCAAAGAGCAGAAGAATTTGGGGTTTTTTTATGACTGTGTTGCTAGGAAGAAATAGTACTAATGCTAAATGGCTTTTTCCTCTCACACCAATATCACTTGGAGACAGAGCTTCACTGCTTCAGGACTGCACTTTGTGTATCACAGTACAAAAAAACAATTATTGAGCTCCAGCCACACAGCAGCAGACTTTTGCTGTGCCAAGTTTCCTATTAAAGAGATTCTTCTGAACTTCCACTAATTGCTGTCTGCATTAAGTTATATTATCAAATGCATCCAACCTAATAAACATTTATGGATATTTCTTCATGTGAAAAGGGGAGTAATTTTCATGAAAGGATGGCCAGGCAATATGGACAACAGTCTTCCTAATATGAATAATATAGCAGGACATTTCTAAGTCAAGAAAGCAATACTGTCTGAAGCTTTAAAGGGTTTTAACATTCAAACATTTTAGAGTTTTCTGTTTCTATTTCTTACTTCCATATCTATATAGAATGGCTAAAAATTTAGTGAGAGCAGCAGAGCAATTAACTTGTAGGTAAGGGAATTATGTCAGAGGTACAGGGCAAGAGCCTGCTTAGTCCAATTTCTTATGAACAATGCAGATGGCATTTTATTACCTTAGCAGCAAGAAGCTTTGCACAGCCAGGGTGTTTCTTTCTGCTCCCAGTACTTTACAGCTGAAGAGTACATATATAAGTATGCTCTGCTTCCCAGAAGTGTGGGTATTCTCATTACTCATGTAAGGAGAGACCTTCTAAGCCATCTCTTTAAGAGCTGACATCCATTAACACATGGAAACAAACTTGAGACATCTTCAAATCAGCCATAGCCAAAGCAGAGTGTGTGAGAGACTGTGATGGAGAACCAGCAATCCCTACCTGCCCAGGGGAGGCAACACCTCAAGGGTAATGGCTATAAAAACTCTCCTTGAACAACCTGATTCAAACTGAGCTGGATGGACACCACCCTCTGGCTGTAAGGTTTGGGGTTTTGAGATTACATGGACCAAAGCAATGCTGATCATTTCTCCTTTGGAGTCCCCTGCTTAGCATGCTGTAAAATTAAATGAGCTTACTCCCCATTGCTTCCCCAACAGCCCTCACATGGTAAAGACTTCTGGACACTACTAATCTGTGACAAAACCAGGCAGTGTAATTAGTCCTGCCAAACCATCTGTCAGGCCTGAGAGACTTGGATGATATTTGGGAAAAGCACTGAAACATGTGTGTGCTTGTCCTAAGTCCCAGACCATCAAAACTTGGCCAACAGCTGGGTAAAAAAGGATTTGACACTTCTGTTGAAAAGGCCAGAAAGAAAAAAATGCTGCTAATACAGAAAGGCACTGAGTATTCCTTACTTCAAAACCCTGTTACAAATGATCAGCTCAGCACTGCAAGTACCTGACAGCAATTAAAACTGCCCTGACACTCCCATGGCAAAGACCTAAAATCCATTGCAGCAGTCACCAGAAACACTGCAGGAGCACCCAGCCTGGGACACAGCCTTAAAACCTGTGTGTGTTGTGCTTTACCTCCAGAGCCCCTTCAGATCCCACACCAAACAGCAGCACTCAGGGAGGAGTTCTTGGGGGAGACAGAAAGACAAAGATGGAATGGAGTGGGAAGGTGTTCATCCCAAGGGAAAGGGCCCTCCTGGGAAGGATTTAGCATACACTGCTCCTGAAATGGATCTGCTGTGCTGCTTTGCCAGAACAACTCGAGAGGTCCCCTCACTGCACTTCTCTCCTAGAAAACACTTCTACATTTCACAGCAGAACTGTGAACAGAAAAGGGAGAAAGGAAAACATCAGCTTGAGAGTATTTCTGTATCCTACACCCTGCCATGAGAAAAACCATACAGATCTGCTGCCTATCTATTGACCATAATGTAATGAATACATTAGGAAGGTTAAAAGCCAGTTGAGTCTGGACAAGTCAGAGGACACCAGCAGTGCTTCTGACTGACAGAAGTCTCGTGGGGTACACAAAGTGTGTGCTTACCACTGGGATTTCTTGATCCATCTGGTCAGTACATGCCCAAGGGCCACAGCCCACAGTTAAACAAACTGCATTCATCATAAAAACATGGTCTACAAATACAGCTACAATGATTGTGGTTAACTTCCTACTTGCCAAAATTTGTTAGTTTTTTCAATGTAAACATTTTCCACAAAAGAACTGTGACACAGTTGAGAAAAACAAATAAACAAGCAGAGTTTTGCTTTTCCTGTAATGATTTTACTGGTCTGGAAGACTCTCAGTAGTGACAGTCAGCTAATCCTGATTTTTTTCCTGGGGTGGATGTGGGACAATACCACAACCAGTGACCCTAGTTCAGTTACAGAAGGGATGATTTCCAGGTTGCTCAGGAAGCAATCAATTTTTTACCCACTCCAATTTGATTTCAAGTACTTAAGAGATCTGATTCAAATCTCTTTGTCATTTGAGACAGTTTCTGGATACTCTGCTCTGATCAGGCAGTGTCTGCACCCCAGCCACACAGCACCAAAGGTTCTCACAGACGTGATGCTCCAGGACACAAAACCACACACACAGCCAAGGCTGGTCTCAAACCAGGTATTTCAGTGCAATTTCATTTTCACATAGAAGAGTTTGTCTTGAGGAACAAAGAGGAACAAATACAAACTTTGACACCCTGTAAATTATTGGGGAGCACAAATGCCATTCTCCAGGCCATGCTTTAAGTCCTGAGATCATGAAACTGTGCCCCAAACACTTGCATCTCTTCATGTTGAAGAAGCAAGGTTAGATACACAAAAGGAGCCAGAACAGCTATTAGACTGTTGGGGTTTTTTCTGTTAAACATTCAGACTCTTCTTTGTATTTCAGAACAGAAATTACTGGTAGCACTGTGATACCAGCCATAGGTAAAGATGCAATCAAGCTTTATCAATTCCAAAATCCAAGTATCTTTAATGCAGAATGTTTTCAACTGTTCAACTTGTGTGTTTTTACACATTTGTATCTTTAGATAAACTTAAAAAAAAATAATCAAGAGGATCTGATATTGACAATAACAATCTAGCAATAGTTAATAAGACAAAGCTTTTCAATTTTCAGGCATGGAAGTGTCTGCTGTGACCTCCCCAAACACTGCCTGACCCTCAAAGACCTCTCAGTTGATTCAACCACATTTCCTGAAGCCACAATGTGTAAAAGGAACATGTGCAGGGATACGAAGTGAGCATCCCCATGATACTGTCATAGATGCCAAAGCTCTGCAGATTATTAATACATGGGCTTGCCCCCTTCATTCTACAAAAGCTCTTGTAATGCCAGAAGTTAATTGGACAAGAGTTCAGCAGCTCCAAAGAGATGATGAAGATCAATTATTAATACATCTTCCTATTCTTTTATCTCTATTAAACTTCAGGACTAGAACCCAACACTAATGAAACAATAAAAAACAAATAGTAAAAACCTAGCCATTCAATTAAAAAAAGCAGAATAGAGGAAATAATTTTTTCATGTTCTAAAATCTCTCAGTCAGACCATCCTGTTGCATTTGGTATATATGAAAGAATTGTAATTGCACCTTCTCTTCAAAGTAAGTAGATGTTATTTTCTGATTTTTCTTTTAAGAAAAATAAGACCAGTGAAGTTTAAGGGAAGTGCCCTCAAGACATTTGGGTGTAGACAGAAAATACAGGCAACAAACAAAAAAGACAGATGTCTTTGTGTGTGTCTGTGTGTATCTGAAAAAAGCCCAAGTGTTTGCAGCTATACATGGAGGCTGAGGAGGATGTTTGTTTAAAATCTGTATTTGCTGGAGTACTCTGGAGGATGTGAGAGTGGGAATGAGAGATCTTCACATCTTAACCAAAGAACCACGATGTGAAAGACATTAAGCAGGAGTGGTGCTGAGGTGGTATTAACAAACAGGAACAAAGAACAGAAAAAGGTTAAAAATGTTGTAACTAAAATCCTCTTCTTCTTTCAACCGCCTGAGCTTTAGACTTTTATTCCCAAGAGCTCTCCAGTTTTCTTCTGTGTCTCCTAGGAAAACCAGAGAAGCCTGGATCTGAGATTTCCAAAAGGGGGAAAAAAAAAAAAAAAAAGAAGAAAAAAAAGCAAGCCAAGAACTAAACAAATAACCTTTCAAAATGTCTTGTACAACCTAACGAAGCAAATGGGACACAAGCCGACCGCTTTTTTTTCCCCCCCTCCTCCTTTTCAGGTCACCTTTATCCATGACACACAGCAACAAAAGCTGGAAAATGAAAGTTAAGGCCAACAGCCTGTCCTTAACTCATCCTGCTGTGCTTTGGTACTGCAGGGCTCTCAGATTAATGTGGATGTCACACAGCATATGCTGTAAAAACCAGGCACGGCAGGACGTGGTAAGAATGGAGGGATAAGGCTTTGGGCATCTTCTGAAGGTAAAGCTCAGAAATTGTCCCTCTCCAAGGATTCAGCCATTTGTTACCTGGACCTCTTCCCTCAGACTTGCAAGCAGAAGCATGATGGGCATGGAAGCATCTGGTTTTTCCTTAGCACTGAATCATGCAACTTTGTTAAGCACTGTTGCTTTTATTTTTAAAACAATACACGGGTTACAGGTGTCATGAACACGCTGAGATTCCCCCAGATCTCTGATCTTCAGAGTCAGGCACACAATGCAACACAAAGCTTTTGTATGTGCTGGTATTTTATCTTGCAGAGCTGACAAAAGGCTTTTCAAACAAGGAAAATGTGGAGAGTAATGTGTGGTGCAAATTCTAAAGCAAAGTGCTGGGGGGGAAATGAAAGTCCAGCGTGAAAACAAGGAAAATTTCATGTACCACCCTTGTTCTCCAAGACTTTTAGTAATTATCAGAAGCTAGGAGCTACTGAAGTGCAAGTCTTTGTATGTTTCACTTAAAGACAATGGCTGCACATTTAAAACATTTAAAATGACAGGTACTTCCTCCACCTCTCAGTCAAAATCCATTTCAACAATATCTCAACAGTTGAAATCTGCTGTAACTATAGTATCAATAACTGAAATATATACCCAATAACTCTCAGAATCACAAGCTGTGTTCAGAATTGTGCACAGAAGCCACATTTGAACAGCTAAAATGATCCCCAGAGATTAAATCCAAGTAGAATGAAATCAAACATCAAGGGCTACCTTCTGACATCATTTCCATCCAAGCCAGTAAACATCACCCTGCACCAGGGGCTGCCCAACACATCTGCCCACAGGGAAAGCTAAACTGTGTATTTCTTGGGACCAAGCTGCAGCAGGAGATGGTCAGAATCTAAACTTCACCTTTGGTAGCCAGAGAAAACTCTGCAAGCCATGTGTGTATGAGGCTGGGGATGGTGAAGTGACTGATTGCTGAAAACCCCACCAATAAGTCCTGCCCTGGCAGCAGAGAGGAGGAGCAGGGAGGGAACTGAGGCTGAACTTTTGTTTCTTCCCCATGTGCTCCCAAGATAACAACAACTGACTGTGATCTCTATCCACTCGGTTTGTAGAGCAAAAGGTAGCTGACAGAACACCTTCTCTTTTCTTCTCTGTGAATAGCACCTCTTGGCAGCTCATGAAACCTTAGCAGAATGTATTCCTGTTGCACTGAAGATGTGCCAGCAACCTGTAAACTCCCTAAGCAAGCAAAAGGATGCTCTCTTAAGTCTTAATTACATGACCAGCACTCCCTGTTCCTAGTGGTAAAACTCCAAACAGGCTGGGAGTTCTTTTTGGAAGCCTCTGTGAGGGGAAAGGTGAAACCCTGCTGGAGGGGCTGGAGCACCAGGGTGTGAATTTGTAAACAGAAAAGTCCTAAGTAAGAGAGAGAAAAAGCAGTAAAACCAAACTGAACCCCCCCCAATCCTTGTTAGCCAGTCCTCACACTGGAGAGGCTTTATATCCACACACTTTAGGAAACATAAAGGGAACCATAAACCCAATTCAATTTAATTGGGTGCTCTCCTGACAGAACAGTTATTAATAAGATTGCATTGTACAGACCTCTGTGAAATCCCAAATGCAGTCAGATGCACTAGAAAAAACATTTAACACCCAGCAAGCAGCATTCTGCTGGATTGCTCTTGCTCCCCTCCTTTGCTCTTCCCCTTCCAATTCTCTCTCTCCTTTTACCCAATTCGAAAAAAAAAAAAAAAAAAAAAAAAGCAAAAAAAAAAAGCTCATCTCAAACAGCTCCTATAAATTATTCACATGATATTACAGTGTATGTCAGCAGTCTCACAGTGTTTAAAAAACTTAACTACAAGCCAATTAAAATGTAAACTGAGAAAGACGGATGGGGTTGGGTCGTTCTGGTGTGAACTTGAGCAGCTCATAACAATACACACAACTTCTAGACCTGCTAATTTGACAGCTACTTTCATCAGCAGATGCTTTTTCTTTCTTTTTTTTTTTTTATTTTTTTTTTTTTTTTTCTTAAATGCAGTGTTTCTCAGAGGACAAACCAGTCTATATCCAGCAGATGAATCCCCTGGGTCTCACAGTGCTTTCCAGGCACTGGGTGTGTTAGTTACAGCTTCAGATTAGGTTTGTACAGTGGAAAAGGGGGCAAAGGGAGCCCTTTCCTTCTGGAGACACCAGTTACTGAATTTTTTACAACCAAATAACAGCCATTCAAGTGACAGATTGTATTTCTTAAATGAAGCCACTGATTTCTCACAAAAATAAGAATACAGTCTACTCAGTTGCTACAGAAAAATAAAAACCCTTCCAATGAAAACATCTGGGATCAAGCAGTGTGTGTGTCAGTGCAGCAACACTGGACATCTGCCTAAATTGCTTACTGCTGAATGAGCCAGGCACCAATTAGCTTTCACAGTGATAATGACACTAATTTTAATCTTCACAGGTTAATTACAAGAGCACCATGAAGTCTGATTGTGAACTCGCAGTCAGGAGCATCAGGGAAACTCAAAATTCATTCAAAAAGTGAAAGCATTATAGACATAAAATCAATATTTGACCAAGGAAATGTAAGGCATTTCTAGCTAAAATTCTAACCAAGGAATCAGAAACATCTTGATTTCACTCCTGCTGGACTGATGGACCAACATAAATGAGCCATTTACAGTACATTTGAATGTACTTGTACACTGGGGATACTGGTGGCATGATTTATCTGTAAAAAGAGACTGAACGCAGTAAAAGAGAAGTAAATGTTACTGTTAGCAGCTTTTTCTCTCTCTCTCATCTCTTTAAGGAAGGTGAAACCTCTGAAAGATTCTTTGGTGGCCACCAGAAGAATCTAGCCAGTAGTAACAACATACAGTAGGGTTGACAACACACACCCTACCAAATCAATGGGATGTGCCATTCTCAAGTCATCCTAAATTACAGCTTAATTCCAGCCAGATTCCCAGGGCAGAGCTCAAAGGACATCCTGCAGTCAGGTAGCATCAACGTGGGATCCTGTCCAACCACATGTGCAGGGCTTACAGAATAGGAAGCAGCAGGATGGAGGCCAGCTCCACGTTCCCTTCCCTCACTACACCAATCCAAGATGAATGAGTCCATCAAGCAAGGCATTTATCTGCAAGGAAGCTGACCACAGGAAAACAGCCCAGTGATATTGTCCTGTTTTCTGACAGAGTGATGAAAGCAAGGGTGTGGTTAGTAGGTCAAGAGAGGTTCTCCTCCCCCTCTATTCTGCATTGGTGAGGCCACACCTGGAGTATTGTGTCCAGTTCTGGCCCCTCAGTTCAAGAAGGACAGGGAAGTGCTTGAAAGAGTCCAGCACAGAGCTACTGAGATGATTAAGGGAGTGGAACATCTCCCTTATGAGGAAAGGCTGAGGGAGCTGGGTCTCTTTAGTTTGGAGAAAAGGAGACTGAGGGGTGACCTCATCAATGTTTTCAAATATGTAAGGGGTGAGTGTCAGGGAGATGGAGTTAGGCTTTTCTCAGTGGTGACCAGTGATAGGACAAGGGGTAATGGGTGTAAATTGGAGCACAGGAGGTTCAAGTTGAATATCAGAAAAAATTTTTTTACTGTAAGGGTGACAGAGCCCTGGAACAGGCTGCCCAGGGGGGTTGTGGAGTCTCCTTCACTGGAGACATTCAAAACCCACCTGGACACGTTCCTAGGGGATGTACTCTAGGGGGCCCTGCTCTGGCAGGGGGGGTTGGACTAGATGATCTTTCGAGGTCCCTTCCAACCCCTAGGATTCTGTGATTCTATGATTCTATGAAAAAGGCAGCTGGGTAGAACAGCCAAAGTTTTGTTGTAGTTTCCTGGTTTGAACATACGAAATTTTCCATTTGGGGAAAAAAAGTAGTTACATTTTTATATCTTAACCTGAAACAGTTTGAAAGCAGCCTTTCCTGAATGATGAAAGGACTCAGGCTCCCCACCAGCTCTCCCCCCAGCAAGAGAGGGCACAAGCAGCTCCAGTTTGGGGGGAGGAGCACGGAGGAGCCAAGTTTGGATTTACAGCCATGTGCATCTCTCCAACTCAGGACTTGAAGTAAAGCAAGAGCTGAGCTTCAGGCAAGAATTGCTGCTCTGCTCAGAAGCTGTCTTAATGCCTGAGAGTGCTAACCAGAGATGGCAGAGCAGTTTTGTTCCAAATGTTCTGTATAAAACAGGAAATGAGAAGCGAGGCAAGAGCTGTTTTTTGGTTCATATATTACAAGAAAAAAACCAATATAAGCCAAACACTGTAACTTTTATATATAAACTCATGAAAATACATTGCCTTAATATGTTTTTTTATCCCCCAATTCTCATATCTTCAAAAGCTGTATATGATAACTTCTGTAGATGATAGCTTCCTATAAATTAAATCACTTTAAAGATACAGTGAAACTACTTTTTGAAGGAAAATAAAACAAAAAGTAGGAAACAACCTTTGAAACACTCCCAAATCCTTCATTTGTAGAATGTGTATGTGAGACAGAAATAAAACCACCTAACTGGATTCACTTTTACTGATTCAAGTCATGCCATGATTGTAAATTCCTTCCTGGTCAGACAGCTGGAGGTATTTTCATTTCAGGCCTAGGAAGCTGGGCTTTATTTCTAGCACCATTCATTCAGTAGTTTTTCTTTCTGAAGAAAATGAAGGGAATTAGGACGTGTCAGTTCCCTGAAAACACTGTTTTCTTTATACCTAAATTGGAGTTTTTCTCTTGAGCTTCCTCCCCTTCCCTAATTCACCTCCATTCTTGTGGGTGACTGTGCTGATCCCATCTGTCATCTCCAGTTCTTCTCCATCCTATCTGAAATAATCTGAAATTCAAGACCCTAAATCCAAACAATGGAAGTTCTCAAGGCACTAATAACCTGAAATGCTCTTATGGAATTGGCAGTGCTCTGGCAAGGGGTTCCAGCACTCAGAAATGTTCCTGGTTGAAGCTACACATTATTTTCACAGGTGCTAATTTGAATTAGGCTCTTCCTTTCCTTCTTTGAGAGCTTGGCACCCTTCTTACCAGTTTTCTGAATGAAATCCTCTTCTTTCTCTTTCCAGGGAACTATTAGCTTCTCTTTCTCTTCCAGAAAAACTATTAGCTTCTGGAAAGTAACTTAATCACAAAAGCTACCAATTTCTTGAATCCAGGAACTTTTACTTTCTTCATTCACACTCTCCTAAGCTCTTTTATATGACTTGTGGGAACTGTATCAGTCCATCAGTCCTGTATCCCATCATTCTACCTCATTTAGATATCCAGGCCTGACATTTATCCTAAGCATATTCCCAGAATCACTGGCATAGTTCTGTCCTAGGATTTGTGCCTGATGAACACCTGAAGAGCAAGTTCCCTACTCAAGCTGGCTCATTACAGTAGAAAGCATTAGCTTATAATTGATCCTACCTGGATGTTAAACACTCCTAGCATCTTGTCAGCCTTCCAATATGGTCAATTACTGGATAATAGAGCCCACTTCCACATATCTTATTACTTAAATGGTAAGATCAATAATTAAGAGCACACAGCCCCATTAAGCACCTGATGATGAAACTCTGCTGATGCATGGAATGAAAATAAAGGTAATTACCCCACCTACTTCTTCTGTTGATTCTGAGGATACCAGACTTAGACACACCTAAATTCCCTACTGCTTCAGGAATTTTTTTTCATCCCCAAATCTACCTTCATTGGAACTTCTTGGTGAATAAAAAAGAACATTAAACAAACAAAAAAATCTACTTCTTGTATATCTGTTACCTCATTACAAAAAAAGAAACAAAGTTCTGCCTGTTCTATTTGAATGTTAATGATCCTATGACTGCTCTCCAGTTCCTTTGCTTGTTTTTTTGGTAACTGGGTATAATCTACCACCTTCTTTTATCATTTGTTTTCCTTCCATTCTGATGGGTGTGTATGTATTATATATCTAGTATGTAGTACATACATGTGCCAAGATCTCAGCTTTTACTCTTCTATTTCTCTTACAAAATTGCCTTTCAGCTTTGGGACTGGGTCACAAGATATGATTTGAAAATACATCAGCTTTAATGGCTGAATTATAATACTGATTGGATATCTAAATGGGATATCAATTCACTACCTTACTAATAAAAATAGACACAGAATCCAAAACATTAGCCCTTCTTTGAGACAAGCAATGTGGCTCAGTACAAGCTAATTTCAACTGAATTTTAGTGTGCTCTCAAGGTTATGTAGAAGGTATAAAAATTCATACATAAAATATATTTACTTGCATTTTGAAAACCCCTCTCGCAGCATTCATTTTGTGTCTCCATTTCATGTCAAGAGCACTCAATCACTCCAATGAAAGGACTGTTTACAATCAGCCACTCCACCTGTGTCTAGAGATGTTCAATGCTAACAGGAAATAAGACTTGGAGTTTTCTAAGAAAAACCCAGAAAACCTGACTTCTATCTTCCCTACTCAGTTACAGGCCTTGGCATATTGAAACTTTTGCTTTTCATACTGATGCCTAGCAGAATTATTTGCTTCAGTAGAGTTCACACCTCTACAACAAAGTTTCCATAATGTCTGTAGCCTCCATGTACTGACAACCAAAGTTATCAGATTCTAAGCTTCCGTGTACTCACAGAAAATACCCTTAGATAAGTAAATGTAGCTCCTTTCCTTTCCTTTCCTTTCCTTTCCTTTCCTTTCCTTTCCTTTCCTTTCCTTTCCTTTCCTTTCCTTTCCTTTCCTTTCCTTTCCTTTCCTTTCCTTTCCTTTCCTTTCCTTTCCTTTCCTTTCCTTTCCTTTCCTTTCCTTTCCTTTCCTTTCCTCTCCTATCCTTTCCTTTTTCCTTCCCTTTGTCCTTTCCTTTCCTTTATCCTTTCCTTGTCCTTTTCCTTTTCTCAAGTTAAGAGCCTGCCGCTTCCTAGAAAACTTGTGTTCAAGGGAAACCTACCATATGTATTAATGGAAGAACCAGAAATTATCTCCAAAATTCTCACATCAATTATCTTATTTTCCCCTTGATATCACAGCAAAATGTCCCTTTGTCTATCCTCCCTTTGAAAGGAACTGTGCATAACTCTGATACCCTCACTGACCTCAAAGAAACAAAATGTTTTCCTCAAGTTAGCAGCATTTCCTGGAATTTTCATACTCAGGCTATATATATAAAAATCTGGCAAGAAATCAAACTTAGTCTATACCAGTTGTCTAATGCAGAATTACTTCCTTAAGCCTTTGATCTTCTCCATTTTGCTGTATTAACTCTTATTTTTCTCATTCTGGTATTATTATGAGCTTATCTTTGGACCAGAAAATTACAACAAATGGCCATTCACAAGAGCTCTCAGCATTACTGTGTCACAGAATAACTAGAAATGGCCTAAGAATTATAATTTTTGCTATATCATAGTGCTTCTAGTCAGCCATTGATGCTGAGGGTTTGATTCTTAGATTTTTATGTTCAGTCAGGTGAGTTTAAATTATTTTATCACATGTGCTATACATTCAGGAATCCCACACTATTGCATGACTTGGAACTTTTTTATTTAGGACTTCAGTTGGAGTCTGACATCCATTGCCATCTGAATTCAAGTACAGCTGAACACCTACTTTGTCCCATTCCTTCTAAAATTAATTAAGATTTCTTTATTCTGAATACTGAAAGGGGAGTAACCTCCCCTCACTACACACTTTCAAGCTGGGTGTTTTTCCCAGAACTTGCTTCACCCATTTTAAATTACCAGCAACACAAATGTCAGATGTTATATTACAAGAAATGAGTCATGTCTGTGTTAATAACAAAGAAAAGACTTCATGGAGCAGATTCAAAGTTTGCACAACACAGTCTTGCACTCAGATGGTCTTCTGTTTTTTAATATGCTAAGAAATTTCTGTGGTTCTGGACTTTTTAGGAAAAGATCAGCAGGGCTTCCACAATAATCATTTGAGACCACATAATACTCTTTCTCATTGCCAAAAAGCTGTGAAAATCTGCTTCAAATCAGTAATGTCTCTCTCAAGGAAAAGAAGGGAGGGAGAAAGGAGAAGAAAATAAAAAGTTATCTCAAAGTAAAGCTTCTGGTTTTGAAGTTCTCTGCTTGTAGCAAGTTCTGTTCTACTTAATAGCTTCCAGAGTCAAGAAGGTCTTGGGTAGACCTGAGTTACCCAACCACATGAGCAATTAGTTCCTCCAGACAGTGTGTCTGTTGGAATGCAGTTCACTTAACTTCACATGGTGAATCAGTTTACTTTGATGGTGGATTTTATTTTTTTCCTTCCCAGCTATTATTTCTCCTCCTTGTCTCTCAGCAGCTGCCTGTCTTGCCATCTGACCTCCACTTGCACCAGGGGTTGACTCTTTCTTTCAGGCTCTTTTAGGGAATTAAAATCTCTGCCCATTCCCCTGAGAATCTGAATACACCCCCAAGCTCATTGCAAAACCCAGGTCTTCCAAATGTGAAGTGAGTGTTGCTTCCTTTGGCTGAGTTTAATGGAAGTTTGATTAAGAATGTGGTTGCTGTTTCCAACACGTACCCAAAGGGACACATCAGGTTCTGATAGATGCTGCACAGCCTCAGCTGGGGATCTCAAACACATCTCAAAGCTTACAAAACCTGGCAAAACCCTCCCTGCCCTAGAAACAAAAATTAGGCCAAAAGGCCACTTTTTTTTCTTTGATTTACTTTAAAGCCAAATGTTTTGGTATTTGCCTAACCGGTCAGGGAATAAAAATTTGAGATGAACTAACTAGGAAATAAATAACACAAAGTTCCAGCAGAGCAGCCATGGTTAACTGAGCTCTTTGCTTAACTGTCAGGGTATATAGAGCCATCCTGAAGTGAAGATGCTGCCAAGTCCTGGCCTTCCACTGGATAAAAATGTCACTTGGGCACCCGAGTGATGTTTCCTATTGACTGTCACTCAGGGTTTCCAACAGGTATTTCAAACCTTGAGCTTCATCCACTTGTCACTGCATCTTGATTCAATTAAGCATATTTGGGCTTTTATTTTTGAAAGCCGTGTGAATGTATTAAATTAGTATTAAGTTTCTTTCCTCAAATATCACCTAAGATGACTAGGTTAAGGAATGTGTGTCTCCTGGTACAAAAAGACCCCTCCAAAGCCCAAACTTTCCTAATCTTCATTCTCTAAGTGGCCAGCATTCAGAAACAATGCAGTGAAAATCTCCATGCCTCAAATTAGATGCCAATTATATACATAAACTATCTCTATATTCAGCTCTACACACAAATACACTCATATCTCTAGAACTACATACTATACTTTCCCAGTTCCATTACTACTGATGTGAAAATAACACAGCCCAGCAGAGGTGGGCAGCAAAGCAAAAAGCCAATGAGCTTCTCTTCCCTCTTTGCTACCTAACAGTGACACCTTTTCCTCTGACTTTGTGAACAGGGATGCACCCACCTTTCACACTGCCCCAAAAGGCTCAGGAATGCATCCTTGTTCCTGTAAATTGGCACCACTCCATCAAATGAATGGTATTAGATCTGAGCTAACAGCAAATCTGGCCCTGAGATTTCTTAGTGTTACAGGTTCCTGGAGATGCCAGTTGGAGGCACATCTGCTCCTCTGTTTCTCTTGCAGGGCCAACACCTCAACCCTTCTGAAGATGTGGAGGATGGGATCACAAAGCTTAATAACCCTCCTCACTAATGAAAGTAAAGCCATGAAACAGTTTTTTTGAAAAGGGTTGTCTACAGCAGGGATTGGAATGATAGCACCACGTTCATTAAGGATTCTTTTTAATCACTCTTTTTTTCTTTTTTCTTTTTCCTTTAATATTCTATGGGAGTGAAATTCAAAAGCATGTACCTTACAGGAATCCAAAGCATGTTGTGATTCTGGCACCCCACCCCAAACACATTCCTCATCAATACACCCAGCCAAGTCACTTCCCAGTATGGCACTGGTTTTACTGTTCATCCTTGTCCCACGAAACACTCCTCCCCCTCTCTTTTTTTGTTCTGTTCAGGGATTTCTTTGGGTTGCTGCTCTTCCAGAAGCTACAATCTCATCCCTTATTGCCAGGAAGCAGATTTCCAAATCTACTTTTAGCCATCTCAGAGTGTTCAGCATAGATCATCTTGAAGTTCCTACTACAATCAATGGAAAGAGAAAGATGGAGAGAACCAGCACTGAGATTCAGGTACTTATCTTAATGGGGGGGACACAGACTGCCCATCACTGCCTGACAGAGGGATGGGCAGGAGGAAAGCACAACTTCCATCCCCCTGGCACGAGAGAGCTGCTTTGCCCCAGGTTTCCAATGTAATGGTGAGACTGGCCCAATGCCCACTGCACCATCACTGCACTGTGGAGTCCCCATTACAGAGGCCCAGCAAGACCCAAACATCAGTATCAGGGAGTAGGATGCATGGGATAGGGAGGAGACAAGGGAAAGAAAGGTCCTATCAGTATGAGTCCTCTGAAACCCCACTCATCAACCCAACACAGCCCCAGGACCCTGCATCTTCCTGTCCCCTTACCCATCAAATCTGAAATGGGACTGAATGCCTGCCACCCCCTCTGAAGTCACCAGGCACATCTCTGAAACTGCAATTGAGAAAGATGAAGGAAAAATTCACATACTTGCTTCTCATCTTAAGGGCAATAGAATTAAAGTTTGCCTATAGTGCAGGGAAACTTTGAGTCAGATCTGAAGGCAAATATTCAATATATTGCACTAAAGCAAAGTCCTCATACCTGAATTCTTAAAAATGCTGTCAAGTTAACAATGCTCTGTTCATTTAACCTCACTGAAGTGTGCTGGATCAATTTTCCATCTTGTCTACATCCACAGTCAGTCTATTACAATCACAACAAGAGATTTCTGTCGACCCCAAGAGATGCTGTTTGCCTCATTAGCACATGCAGCTAAACCCCAGCAAAGGTGGTATTTCCTGGATGAACTTGTTCAGATTTCAATCAAGAGGCCCTAATGCTCATGAAAACTCTTTTCCCATCCTGTCCCCTCCTTCTTCTTTGTGCCACAGCCACCTAACACAAGACTTGAGCAGTCAGCTGGTGCCACTGAGCCACTGGTGGTAGCTGCCTGCCTACCAGAACAACTGCTTTCTGAAACAGCAGCTCCAGGACTGGCATCACAGATGAAACAAACAGTTTCTAGGTAAATTAATCTTCTCCTTTAAGGGCCAGCTTCTGGTACCTGCATTAACAATAAGTGGCACTCTTTTCCTTAAAGGGCTGATTGCACAGCACTCACTTCACAAGTAATTGCTGTGGGCAAGGGTATCAGCATCTCGGATTTTATTCTTTGACTGCCATGATGAAAAGAGACAATTTGGAGAGATTATTAAAAACATCTACCAAGAAGGCACTGAATTGCACACGTACTATTTAATTTCAACTACTTTCAACCAAGTAATGTGAGCTACAGAGTTCACCCATATTATGTACTTCTGATACTCTGAGGAAATGCACAATGCCATCCCAGAATTTCTCCAAAGAATAAGGCTAAGACTCCATCTAAAGCTCCTGTCAGAAAATGGACACACTGCTCTAGCTCCAGTGAAGCCATTAGAGAGGAAAAGCACCTGGATTAATGAGCAGGGGACTGACTGTGATGCTTGTGCTGCCCTGATGCAGGACCTGCCAGGAGCACTAGGCTAAAAAACCTTTCCACAAACAAGACCAGTTCATTGTACAGAGAACACAGAAAAGGGAACACCTTTTAATAAACAAAAGCACTCCCCAGGAGGAAAATAAAAAACAAAAGCACAATAGAATTTAGCTGAAGAAATATTTCATAAGATACAGCCTGTTCCAGTCTCTTCATTTAATTTCAAACAAATATAAACCAGATCCCTCCTATACAAAGTAATCATTCCCCCAGAAAGAGAAAGGAATTCAAAGGTCATTCTTGGGAAGTTTGGTTGCTGGAAACTAAGGCAGAAACTCCTGTCCACCAGTGATCTGTGAGGAGAGTCTGATCTGTTCCCCTACCACAGGAACTGCAGGATCCTTCCTGCCCAAAACCCCCAAAGCCTCAGTTCCACCACAGCCTCAGCCCCCACCAGCAGCTCAACACCTCAGGGAGGGCATCACCCCCAGAGCCATGCAGAGCAGTCCCAGCACCTGTATTCATCCTCAGGCCACCCTTTAGCTTCTGCCTAAAATTCCAGTGAGGTCAAGGACCTCAAAGAAAATGGGAGGGCAGCGAGAGTCAACTTTCCAATAATCATTTGTCTATAGCTATTCAAGTTGAGGGTTAATTCTGCAGAATGCCCAGTGCTGCCACTGCACATACCCCCTGCACACATTACCCACTGCACATACCCACCCTACAAGCCATACCCAGCTCAGCCAGAAGCAGACATGCACCTTGCACCAAAACCCAATAACTGCAAGACCACCCCCTTGCCATAGTTCCACCTACCTCCATTAATCAGTTAGCCAAACAAATGCTCCTGGTTTGCTCTAGCTAGGAACCAGGGTAAATTGCAGTGTGGCACTGACAACCACGAGGGTTCTTAAAAAGACAGAAGTGGTGGGATCAAACTCTCGGTGCACCACAGCAGTTTTTTTTTGCCAGAGCACCAAGTCCACCCCAAATTCTCGAGATGCCACATTTGGAAGTCTCAGCTGTGTTGCAGCACTGACCAGTCTGAAAAGACTGCAGGGAAACCTGGCAAGAAACTCCATCTATAACAACAAACCAGGCTTGCAATAAAAGCCATCTGCAAAAGTGCCAATTATCCTTCTCCTCAAATGATTATGTTCCATCCAGTTTTGCTGACAAGCAAGTTATGCCACATTTTAATAGGCAATAAAATGTATTATTAAATAATTAGTAGCTAAGAAACAGAAATTAGAGGGCACTTCCTTTCACATACATCCCCCAGTACTTCAAACTATTGATTTAAAGGCAACTCGATCCTCTGAAGAGGACAAAATGGAACCTGATACAGCAGTTTACCAGGAGACAATTACAAGGCTAATGATTGTTCGCAGAGAAATGAAGCAGGAAGAAATTCTAGAGAATTCCACCCTGCTTTGTTTTGTCTGATCTTTGTCTAAATCCCCCAAAGAGCTAAAATTTCTCCAAACCTGTTCCTTGCTCTGAGCCCATTAATTACAGTGTTAAAGGTAAAGCAGTATTGATGTCTTGCCTCTACTCCCTCCGTTTCCCCCCAGGTGATGTCTGGTACTTGTTCAGCCTTTAAGGTATGGTTGCCTAACTGAAAAAAGCCCCACTAAGACCAATTAAGGCCTTTACTAAGAGGCTGAAAAGAAGACAAATGGAGGCAGAAAGCCCGATTACAAGGAACCTTTGTACAGATGTAAAGCAATTAGAATAGTCTCAAGGGCTGGCCAGTGCAGTACCTCCTAGTAAAGGATTTTACAGCTTGTCTAAACTTGGAACAATCTGTCTCTCTCTCTTTTCAGTTGAGTGTAAAAGTGAGCCCTGTATTAGTGTCATGTATCAGCTGATAGCTTGGTATTGGTTTCCTTGAGCATGTTAAATCTGTAATGCTGGTCTCAAGATCCCTTGTGGATGACAACAGTGTTACACAGTCAGCTCTAACTTACAAGGAAAGAAGATACGCCTGATATTAAACCATGATAAAAACCAGAACCAGCTCTTTCAAGCTTCTTTTATTTGCCTCATGCTAATCCCTAGAATGGCTCAAATTTACTGCACCGTGCTGCATAATTTGGCACAGAACGTGTGAGAGGTGAAAATGTTTGTACTGCAGTTTTAATAATAAATACATTCTGCACTGACTCAATTTAAGGTAGCTTCAAATCCCAGGTCCCACTTTTCAAAGAATAAAAATAAAAGCCAAAAATATACTTCTAAGGAAGGAAAACTGATCCTTCAAAAGGTACCTCATTAGGTTCTCCGACACCACACATACCCCCAGATGCCCCTCACCCCAAGACATGCAGACTCCCCTCAGTTTTTTCTCTTCCCCAGCCCTAGATATGATTTCACAAGCCCATCTGCCCCAAAGAAAGCCTAACTCTGCCAGAGCTGACCTCCTCCCAACCACCTTCCTACTTCATCTGGGGGCTGTCTGCCAGACTGGTACCAAATGCCTTGATCATGATGCTGGCTCAGACTGCATGAGCCAAATCTATCTAAATCTGACAGACAAAAATATCAGCATAAAGTGTGCCTCAAAGACTTGGCAAACATTTCTGTGACTGTACCTGCCCTGGCCAGCTTTAGCCTTTGGCACTGTTAGGACTTAATGTAGTTCATAAATTTGTAGCCAAGTGTCTTTTTTTCATAGTTCTGAGGCAGAAAAAAACTTGTCTTACATTTGGGCTGTCAGAGCACCAACACTTGGTATTTCCAAAGGCAACACACCCAAGGGAGGAAAAATCACCCTGACTCAGCCCAAGGCAGAGCAGAGCCCACAGACCAAGCTCTTCTAGGTCAGCTGCTCTGCTTTCTGCATAAAATTAGACTTCAAGGTAATTGACCTCCATGAGAAAGAAATTTGAGGTTACTGCCCTATGTAGAATTCCTTACAATTATGTTACAACATCTCAAGGGTTTTGCTTCTTCAACACTTGCTCTGGTGGATCCAAAAAGGACACAAGTTTTAAAGAAAAAGGACACAAGTTGCTGCTCACCTGCTAACTGGGCAGTTCACAACAGCTGATGATGAATTTTTTGAGGAAGCCTCTGGTAAGAAGAGATTTCCTATGGCAGTTTCATCAAACTGTCACACAATGAAATGCATTTAATCCTGGTTTCTTCTCTTTATCCATATCCATAAATTGATGAGTTACAGAATGAGTTAAAGTGTGCAACTTCTGATATAAGAGCCAACCTTTCTTAAATTAGGAAATGTTTTTCCAAAGGGGGAAGCACTCAGCAGTCCCTGCTGTGCTCCTAGATGCTGATCAGTGAAACAATCTCAGTCACCACTCTGTTAAATTTTTGGGGGGAAGCTAATCCTTGCTAAAGTGCCTAGATGGACCTGTGCTCATCTAAAAATCTGGTTTCTCCTAAAAATGTGGTACTAATTAAAAAAAAAAAAAAGTGCAGTGATATAGCATGCTAGTCCTTCATACTTAAATTTCAGGTTTAATGACATCTGGGTCTTAAGTAAAATAATTCTGGACACTTACCATCAATCCTATCATAGCCACAAATCTACAAGTTTTTGTTGTTGGTTAAAGCAACAGTCAGCAGAGCTGTTGCTGGCTGGGTTTATATGGCAGTGCTATAAATCTCCCCTCAAATGGCCACTTCTCTCAACCAATCTCTGATTTTCATGGTGAAAATTTTCAGTGAGACAAAGATTATTTCAAAAGAGGAAGCAAAATAAATAAATAAAAAACAAACCAGTACATCAGGGCAACATCTGTAGTAATGAGGTCTGCAACATACCTTTGGTCCTTGAACTATTTAAGCACATTACTCAGCACATTACTCAGCACATTATTCAGCACAGGCTGAACTTTGCACTGAATGGCCAAGAGGAGAGGGCTAACACACCAGTGCAATGCAAACCAAGCTGAGCCCACTTAAAATCATTTTAGCAGGCAAATTGTGCTACATTTAAATTAGGTTCTCCAAAGAAAAAAACCTCTCCATTGCCACTGCTCCTCAGTGTGCACTGAAGTGTCCTGAGTTCAGCTTTCAAACCAGGGATGCACAGCTCACACACCAAGCCCAAGTTCTGTCCAGATATTAGAAGACATCAGATACCTGCTTCATCACTCTGCCAAGACTCAAGCAAAATTCTCTGTGGGCTGTGTACCCCTCTGTAGCCAAAGACCTACAGTATTTGTCATCCAGTGCTCTCAGCAGTAATGATTTTTGATTCTGTGTGGTTTTCCCCTCTCCTGTTCCCACACCCAGAGGCACAGCTTGCCTCAGGTAAAGCTGAGGGCTAAACTGTTCTCACTACTGCTATGTCCATGATCTGGTATCTGTATCTTACCCAGTGGAAACCACTCTCTGAAGCACCTACCTGATCAGCATTGCTCTGATGCTTTCTTGCAATGCTGGAGAAAGGTTTTGAGTGCTTTTGCACGATGCTGCAATTTGACTGAATGAATCAAAATTGCCTCTGTTTCTCCAAGCCTGTTCTTGAAAAAAGGCTTTCACCCATCCATTTATTTCCATAGTGCCCTGCCAAAGCATCACAAAAAAAGCACACTCCAGATTTTGCTCTATTGATGTATAAATACAGTCCCTTCAGCTAAAGAGCCATCCAGTCACTCTGATGCTTGGTAACTTGGTTAAATCTATATTAAGGCAGCAAATCTTACTGCAGGGCCTTTAACACTGAGTCAGGGAATAATTAAGTTTTAAAGCTAGCTGGTGAAAGATAATGCCAAGTCTGCTTTGCTGCTGCAGTGCTGATAAAGGAAGGGGTATACAATTGAACATTAATTAGGTACAAGCAAACATCTTTGCTAATAGCTCATGTTCTCATTCCCAAAATGTCAACAACAGATATTAGTGCCAGCTGCTGGTGCAACACCTCCCATGGCTGGGGCTGGGACGTGGGAATAGACTTTTGCATTTGGAGAAAATGCCAGTGCTGTCAGGAGGGTCTGGTGTGATGTCACAGGAGCAGTAAACTTCCTCACAGGGGATTTCCCAAACAAGCCTCTCTTTTATTAATGATGATTCACGTGTCACACAGTAAGGCCCTGGGAAGCAAAATGAAAAGCCTGAACTGACAAAGCCTGTGAACCAGAGACAATATTAGTACTGAGAGGCTCACATCTAAATCACTGAAGGCTTTGGAAGTTTGTGAGCATCTTCCATTTGAACTGCCTTTAAAATGTTACTCGACCATCTGCCTCGGTTGCAAATATTTTGGTTAAAAAAGGTGTCACAGAAATCATCATAGTACTGCTCGGGTCAGTGAAGTCAGGAGAACATAAAGAAAGGCAGAACCTAGCATTTGACCACATTTTGTATCAGACAGTTCCTGCCACAGGTCTTCCACCATCAGGAGAGTAAAATAAAATAAATAAAGCTAAAAATGAAAAAATGCAAACAGAAAGAAGCAAATTCTGAATCTTATTGCCATTGAAAGGCCAAGAACTAGCATTATCCAAACTAACTTCAAGCCAGAGAACAGTATTTAACAACAGATGCTTTTTTTTTTTTTGTGGGAACTACCAGAACTGCCCTCCTGAAACCTCTCCCAAGGCCATGTCACCCCAGAGCAGGGTGCCCTGAGCAAGGTGCAGCAGCACTGAGCACCCAGGGCTGCAGGGAAGCTGCAGGCTGAGCATCCCCATGGCTCTGAGCAGTGCCTGGGAACCTCCCCTTCCCCACAGAGACCCAGCCAGCCCAGCTTCAGTGCACAGATGGGACATGAACACAGCTCGGGATGGCATAAACAAAAGCTCTGAAAAACTTGTAAATAAAGCACCTCTATAATGCCATTTCAACTGAAGTGAAATCAAATCAAGCAGGATCCTTTCAAATATCACTTATCCTGTAACTGCAATTTCCAAATCTCTCAAATCCTGGCTTTATTTTTAATCTTGCATATAAATTGTATTACCCTAATACTGTTTACATCTCATTTCCTCTTTTCCATGTAAAAATATCACTAACTGCATTTCAATTCTCTCCTACTGCTCTTCTGCCATGCCATAAATCCCAGGGGTCTACCATGGCTCAGTCCCTCTGCTATTTGCTGCTTTCAAAACAGCCAACAGTCCCTCACCTAAAACCACCTGGACTGCCATCTCCTCTCAGATCCAGGTCCCACCACTTCCCAGCTGGCCAGCAGGATCCTAAGAGAAATCCATTCCTGAATCAGGATACGAGTGCAGCAATTTTACACCCCTCCTTGGCTCTAACAGGGATGGACTGAAAACAAACCCTTCTAAAAGCTGCAAAATCCAGCAACTTGCATCAGGTTATAAATCATTCCTACCTTCTTCCCTGGCTCCAGTATTTCAGCCTCCAAATGTTCTTTTGGGGTGTTTAGTGCAATTTCAGTAATTTCTGTAGAGTAGTATGCCTGCTCCCATAAAGATGGCCCTAAACCCCCTGCCCTGAAGGGCACAAAAGATCTGGAATGCCAGATGGCTTCAGGAACAGAAGTATCTACTTAGTTTATCAGAAACAAAGGACATCCAGTGTGGAGCCCACTGAGGACCAATCTCAGAAAGAAGGCAGTGTTTTCATTTTCCTAAAAATGATTAGGAATTGCTGTATACTCTGTACCTGACTTTCTCTTCTCAGCTGAAAGACATCACACAGATCCAGCCTGAGGCCACAGAGTGAGGGAGAGGCACCCACCTGCATCTTTCTCTCCTCTCTGCTTAACTGCATTCAACTGCTGCTGGGGAAACAAGGCTCAGGGCAACATCCCTCCTGCCTGGGCCCAGGGGAAGACACCCCTGTCACAGCCACTCCAGTAATCCTGCTCTGCCTTTCACTCCAAAACATGAGCTCATTAGCAGCTAAATGCAATGGCAGGCTACAGGATTTTCAGTCAACCCACTGGCAAAAGCAAAACTCCCAGACAGGGTTTGAATCAGGAATTTTTCAAAAGAGATCTCTTTAATCACTGTGTTTACCTTTGTGTTTACCTTGTGATCTGCCAGACAAGAGACTTTCAAGTATTTAAGGTCTGCTAAGCTGCAAAGTCTTGTCAGGAAAAGAGAAGACCATGCAGAAAAGACACAAATCTGGAGTTACCAGTGGAGAGACCTCTGTATTGTGCTCTGCTAACCCACACAGGTCACCAGTGTGACACTGGTGGAGATGGAATCACAATCAGTGCACTGAGGGCCTTAGCTAAAAATGCTCCTGCACACCAGAAGAAGTGACCCAAGAGCTACAGAGCAGCCCCTGGGTAAAACACAGGTGGGATCCTGGGAACTCCTTCTCCTGCCCTTCACTTTTCCCCTGGGCATGAAACTGTCTTTGTGCTGTGTCAGCAAAGCTTTGGGGAGGCAGGGATGCCCTTCCCTATGCCACCAGCAGATGTTTGTTCTTCTTAAACCTTCCAACTGTTTTCAAATTGGAAAATGAAATTATTATTATTGCTGGTAAGGACCAATCAGTAGAAACACATTAGTACAACATGGGACAAAGCAAACATCCTGCCTGCCCATTCACACCCATCTTGCTCCAAACAAAATAAAGCCAAAAAACCCCAAGGTAAACTCAACATCATGAGAGTTTAACTCTACTGTGAAGGTTGACAACACTCCACACTCAAAATTACTTCCAACAAGACACAATGTTATTTTACCTCGCTGGAGACTGTCTAGAACAAAAGTGCAACCCAGATTCTTGGGGGTTCACAGCACCAGGAGCTCCACAAGAAGTGACATTCTGTTTTCCCACCTCCCTTCCTGTGCTCATTTCTTAAACAATCCTCCTGCAGGGAAATCAGAGCTTGGGAACACCAGAACTGGAACACTGTTCAACCATCACTTCTCATGTGGATCCAAAATTTGTTTGATGACTTTGGCCTTCTTAGAGGTACTGCCCCATCTGCCTGGGCCTTTGCATGGTGCAAATATCTAAATATCCCCTTGCAGCAGGAGGACTCAATGTTTTCATGGGATTGGTTCCTCTGTGTTTACATGAAATGCAAGATGAGGTCCAAGACTTCTCACTCCTGCTTGCCCACCTTCAGTAGCAAGGCAGGGAGGTTGCTGTTCCTTTAAGGAGTAGCACATCAGAAACACACAAAATCCTTGGAATCAGTCTGAAAGAGAGGCCAAGGACATTCCTTCCCAAGCATTAGATTTGGTTTCACATGAGATGATTAGACTCATCCATGCTAATTACACTAGAAAGAACTAATTAGAAAAATCTACCATTCAGCTAATGAGGGCTGGGCCTTAACTATCTCAGTGCTTAATTTTTCAGGTTGTAAAATATTACTTTACCCTCCTTCCCCCCTCTCTCTGTGTGCCATCACCATGTTAATTCTTGTAATAGAGTTGATCATTAAATATCTGTTAAAGAAATATTTGTTAATACCTGCAAGTGCAGCAGTTTTAAAACAGCTGCACACTTACAGCTTCTCTATGTAATTAAAAGTATCAACAGGATGGGCTAAATCCTCTGCCAGTGGAGGGGAGCAAGCCCAAGGACCTACCTGCAGCCTCCACTTCTGCCCTCTTAGAGGAAACAGGTACCACAAAACTGCTCAAGGATTCCATGCAAGGCTTCAGGGCAGCCTTTTCCACAAATACTTCTTTTCCTCCCCTTGGGAATAATGCAGGATAAGGGATTTCACATGTAATATTATCAACGTGGGAGGAGAGTTTATTAAAAAGCAATGATACCACCTGATAAAGGCTGAGATCTCTGCCAAGGGTTATAGTATTTAGCAGGAAGCTGATGGAATGAGTGTAATGAAAAGCTAATAAATCAGAGTCCTTCATTATACAATAAACTCATTAAGTTACTCCTTGAAAATGGCAAGCCAGACATAGCACAACATTGTTAGACTAGTAATGTTAAGAGCTTCCTAGAAAATATAAATTCAAAGCCAACCTTTGAATTTTGCTGCATTTACATACTTAGTGTCCATTTGGAAGTTTAATGAAAGATATCAGGAAATATCTCCGTGAGGCAGCATCCACTCAGCACATCCACTGTGCTTTTCAAAAGAGGGTTTTCAGACAGCCTGGCAGGAGACCAAACCTTGTCCTGTGTAAGATGATGTGTGAAATTAGTACAAATTGAAATGCCAGAACTTCTTGGGGTTTGGATTTTTTGTTTGTTTTCAAAAACCTTAAAAAAATCAGATGCATTTCTGCATTGGATTTGGATTTTATTCATCCCCCCATACCCATTTTCCCCTAAAGCAACCAAACTAAACCTATTTAAATGTATGACCAGCATGATTCTGATTTTTAATAGGCTTAAGAAGACCCTAACTGTGAAATCCTAACTGTGCAACACCACAGAGACTAATGTGAAATCCAAACCATCACAAGCCTCTAATCCATTTGAACTTGGAAAGGAAGATCATTGGTCTCAATCTGCAGCCCCACTTATGTTAACCAGAAGCAAATAATCAGAAATTAGTATAATTAGGTTAATTTCTGTACATCTTCCATAATAGAGCCACTGTTTTATAAGAAAAATTTGAGCTTTATAATCTTCATTTTGAAAATATGGATCACAGGGACTATTTACAAATTTCTGTGATCACCTATAATTCTACAAAATTCAGAATTATCAGTATAGATATATATAAATGCATGAACAGAAATACAGCACATGTACCCCTTCATTAAGTGGCTTCATTAAAACATGCAGACTTCTAGTTGTAAACCAGAAAACAGGGGCTTTGGATTGAAGAGCAAAGCAACACAAGGGTATTACCCAGAGAAACAGAACTCAATGAAAAGCTCGGGTTGGAGCTGTCCTTGTTGCAGCCTGAAATACCCTCAGGAGTAACTACAATGACCTAGACCCAGTGGAAACACCTGGAAAGGACCTGATTTTCCTTCACAGGAGTTATTTTTTATAATGAAGTCATGAAGATATCACAGCCTCAGTTACAGCTGAGTGTGTCTGAGCTGAGGTCACGGAAGGAGGACACTGGCAGAAGGCTTCTGTAATAAGGAAAATCAGAGCTAGGGATTCTGGATGGCTCTTCTTGGATTGCCTTTGGAACAAAAGCAGTTTATCTGTAGGCAGACCACTGAAGAGACCCCCCCTTCCAGATGTGTCTACACATCTGATTTACTTTCCATGCTGCATGTGCCAAGAGCATCTCTTTAGGAACATCTATAATGCTCACCTGTAGCATTTCTGTCACCTCTGCCCAGAGTCACCCCAACCCTTCTCTGTCAGCAAGGAATTAAACAGTGACAAATGCCAACACCTGCCCACCCTGCTCTTCTGAACAGCCTCCATTCAAACCTTCTGGAGATCAGCTTTATTCACCAGCTATGTTAATGTTCTGAGATGTCACAGTTGTAAATCACTGTAGTTTGTCACCACAGCTTGCAAGACAATGTCCCAACAGGTATCTGGGGACTTCACTGTGCAAGGCTGTGACTGTGGATGTAAGTGCCCACCAGCAGGCAGAAAGCAGCCTCTGGCAGGTCCAGTGCCCCCAACCTGCCATGGGCTCTGCTGGCACATTCTGGTCCTGAATCCAGTGTGCCTGGTACTGGCAGATCAGAAGAAGTTTCTTCTGCTTTGTACAACTTATGTGGGGAAGACTAAGCAGTAGGTACTGGAATCACCTTTTAAAGTTTGCTGTAGACTAGAGATCACAGGAAGAAATGTACAGTGAAAGAGCAGCTTCCTTTTGTGAGGAAGTTACCAATCCACCCACTCCCTGCACATCATCCCCCCGTGGGCCTTTGCCCAAGGAAGAGATGGCTTCAGTGTCACCTCTTCCCAGGGCACAGACAGAGCATCAGGAGGGGTTGTCTGTCTGAGGACACCCAAGATACAAAATAGAAACAAGCATTTGACAAATCTACCTGAAAATTGCCATTCTAAGAAAAAAACCTCCCTCCCTGCAAAAAGAGGAGATAATGAGGGTTAGAAGGGGAGAAACTGTGCAAACAGCTGTCAGGAGTGCACTCTGAGCATAATCTTCAGAACAATTTTATGTCTTTAAAGTAAATATGTGGGGCATTAAGACCTTACCAGCTCACAGGATTTAATACTCGGTTTTAAGACTTAATAATAATAATAATAAAAAGCTTACATATTCCACCAAACAGCCCCAAACAGCCAACCTTTATTATCTGTTATGTCAGCTGTGCCTAAAAAAATCAAGAGAAACAGTGTGTACCCTTTAATAGTTAATCCTCTAACATGTAATTAGGCATTCACATGACAATCAGAACAGGACTATATTTCATGTTTGCCTTCCCTTTCAAAGCCTCTACTAGAGGGCCACTTACTCTGTCAAATCTGCTATAGTAATCAAAACATTGAAATTACTTCTTTCCACACTAAATATACTGGAACTGGTTGTTTGATTAAATGTAGAGCAGAGAGTGCAATTTGCTAAATTACAAGTATTCTGAACATGTAAATATAGTTTAATTACTGCAATTAAAGAAGATTACTGGAGATTGGCAGATGGGAATGTAATGCTGTTTTAATTAGAGTTTTTAATGCACTGTAACATAAGCATAATATTAACCCTTTCTCCTGGAAAGGGCTGGCTAGTCTCTGAGAAAATATTCTTTGAAAAATGTAGTAGAGCTAGTGTTTCATAACAAGACTTCAAGTCAATTTGCTACAAAGTGCCAGGATGATTTGGGAGAGTTTCAGATGTTATTTGTAGCACACTCACTGCAGGACAAATACATTCTGGAGCAGAGTCAGGAAAAGCCACACGAGGTGGGCACGTTGTTTGTGCCCTAGATTAAAGAAAATATGAAAATACCGTGTTTGAGTAGATGGATTGTATTTCATAAAGAGTGCAATCACAGCTACATCACCAGAGATTTAAGATTCTTTCATGAAAGTGAAAGCACCTCACTTCCAAAGATTTACAAAACATGAAAAGAGAAAATGTTTCAAAATGCATTAGTTCAATTTTGAAAAACTGCTGCATAGAGACATAGAACAATATTGCCCGGGGCCTGGATTATTACTACTCAGACTCCAGAACAGTATTTGTTTCATAAGGTAATATTCCAGAATGTACTAAGCAATTTTTGTCATCTCAAAAGCAATCACTTGCAACATTTTATCCATTTAAGTCAATAGCCCATTAGAAATTCTAATTGAAAGTTCAATACTCTGCTTGGAATCTTACAATAGAGGTTGCCTTTGGAAAGCCATTTAAAGTCTTAATCTCTTTATCATTTGGTATTTTGAAGCCTAACTTTGTTCTTGTTAGGCAGATCAATGGCATTAATTTACAAAATGGGGGAAAATGTCACCCTTCATCCTTTAAATCTCAGTGCGGGGAAGGCGAATCCGACCGTTGCTCTCCCATATTAGCAGCAAACGGTGCCATGGGAGGTCTGACCTACAAATTTTAATTACTGCATGAAAAATTCAGTTCCTGGAGATGAATAAAGACTTGAGGAAAAGCAGAAGTCCACCTTCTGAGTGACTGCAGAGCTTAACTCTTCAAAGGCTGGGTTGGTGAATGAAGCAGCATGTGCTCCCATCAATAGGTAATGCCTCTAAGGGGCAAGATGAAACTGGATGGGCAAAAGAAAGGGATCTTACCTACAAAGGAGCTTTAGGGGTGTCCAAGATATATGGACACTGATATCACACCTCTAGGGAAGCAAACGTGGTGAGAATTTGGTTGGAAATGTTCCTGACTTGAAGATAACTTTACAGCTAAGTGAGTGGGGACTGGAAGTTCAGTGGTGCCCAACTCTTGGCTTTGCAGAAACCAAGGAAAGGTTCAGGAGGGATCTGGCAGGGGGGGATCTCACCTGGGGTCTTTGTCTCCACCACCATGTCAGCAATGTGCAGCAGTGCCAAAGGTTTGGAACCAGTGTTTTTACTCCACATCAGTGCAGGAAGGAGTAAAATCCTAAAACTGATCAACCAAGAGCTGCCAAAGAAGGGCTCAATTTAATTTTAGCAAGAAAAAAGGTGTTTCCACAGATAATTTTGAAAAATCTTAGGTTACACGCACTGAAATATACTACAATCTACTTGTTGTAATGTAAGTACAGTAAAATGGCAGTTAATCTTCTTCTACATTTAGAAAATCAGTAATTCTTTCTAATTAGTATTTCTTTCCATTTGAAAGTAAAGGATTTCTAATGTCAAAACATATTTCCCTTTTTTAGAGTCTCTTAGGTAGGACTTCTACTTTTTTGGCATTCTTTCAACTATTTCTAGCCAAGGAGTATATTTCTAGATTGTGAGAGCTTTAAACAACCACCAACATTTCCATGTTTTGGGATGGAGTCTCTTAGGTAGGACTTCTACTTTTTTGGCATTCTTTCCACTATTTCTAGCCAAGAAGGAATTTATTTCTAGATTGTGAAAGCTTCATACAACAACCAACATTCCCACGTTTTGGGATGGTTCTTTAGACTTCACCACAATCTTTTTTTTTTAAAAAAAGAAAGAGACCATAAGAAGAGATTGGCATATCTTGGGACTCTGTGCCCAAACAAAAAGGCTTTACTCCTAGCATCACCAGTTCTATCTCACAGGTGGTTGGGAGCCCCACACTTGAGTGCCCGAGGTGCTTCACAAAGTTCAGATTTCCCATTGTAGGGCAAACCCAGCATCTCAAGCCTTGCATCCATAAAGAGGCACAGCTGAAGTCACTGATCCTTCTCAACAAGCCTGGTGGTCTTTGCACCCTCTTGATTCTTGACTAATAACGTGCTCCACTTCCTTAAATTGGAGAAAATTCCCAATGTAGACGAGGCCCTGGAGTTGTACCAAAACCTATCTGCGTGGGAAGGGTTAAAACAACCTGAGTAGCTAAACCCCTGCAGCTATCATAAGCCAGCAGCTTTTAGACAAATTGAGCAAAATAGTCCTTTCAGCTCAGCAGGCACATGACTAGCTGCACAAAGGAGTCCTTCTAGAAATCCCATGAATACCCCCATTATCCTAAGGATTGAGCACAGAGCCAGGCATTTCACGCCCACTGCCACCTGTGATTAGCTTTTTTACAGTTATTATGGAGTACTTTGATGGTGATGATTGTTTAAAGGCCTCAACAAGCGTGCTAATGTGACTTGAGGACTTGACTCCTTTTCATTCCCTGGTTGCTCCAGCTATCACACTAATTTACTTTAGGCAAAGGGGACAATAAAAAAAAAAAAAAAAAAAAAAAAAAATTTGCTCACTTAGCATAAAATTGATCTGGTCTCTTAAAGAAACACATGCCAGGATCCCATGTTAAAGTAAATTAGATATATGATCAAACAACACCAGCAGTCATTTGAGCTTTGGACTTTTGTGTAGCACTTAAAAGTTTTTAACAGAATCAGGCAAAAAAAAAAAAAACAAACAAAACAAAACCAAAGGAAGAAGCAAAGAGTGGCTACAGCCAGTCGGTTTGCAGTGCTTTTTCCTTTGCTCTGCCTGGTGTTTTACAGTGCAAATGTGAAGCAAGATGTTGGCTTCAGGGAAAACCTATTTTACAGTTTGCAGGAATCCAGAATGGATCATATTGTACCACTCAGGATGAAATAAAGTGATACCAAGGGAGCAGTAAAGGGGATTGGAGTGCATGCAAGAAAACAAGGGCTCCAGGGGTGATGGACAAGAGGTATGAGGACTTGCTGCTTTTTGCAGAGATGCTGTGTTCACCTTGGTCATGCAGTTCAGAACAGCAAAAAGGGGCACCTACAACAGAAGTAACTGAACAGCAGCCCAAAACTTCTCAAATGGCTTTCCTCCTCCTGTTTCTTACACATGTTCAGTTGAAGTATTCAGCTGCAGCTGTCAGTATCTAGCAAGGGCAGTTACCTTCCAGTTTCATACTTAGCAGCTTTACTAAGACCCAAGGTGCCTTTCTTTCTGTTTTCAAGGCAATTTCAGAGCTAAAGGCCTAAAAAATATTCAAAGAGCAGATGTAGCTGGCCTTCACTGGTTTTTTACTGAAACTGAAAATAGATTTACTGTCCTATCCTTGCCATTTTGTGCTGTCAGTACAGCCCAGAGTTAGATCCATGTATGTGACACCACCAGCTGCCCAAGTCTGGGAAGCAGGTGAATAGATTCTGGAGAAGAAGTGGTTACAGAGCTGAAGCTGACTGAACTCTGCCTTTAGAAACACTGTTCCCCTGATTTAAAACCAGTCACCAACATCCCCTTTTTAGCTTGTCATCAGTACCAGCATAACACAGTGTAATTCATCAAGTCACCTAGATTTAATAACAAAAATGTACTGCTGCAACTCTGTAAACAGGACATGTTCAATTACACAAAGGAACTATTTTTCTTCAGAAGGCATTACTGTTCTGCCCGAGCAGTAACCACAGCTTCCTGATGTAATAGCCAGTGGAATTACATGTGGCACAAGTATTTTAAGTAGTTTCTAGACAGAAAACAAGATTTGTGAGTAACAGAGAGCAGCAGATGAATAGGGGTAGTTTTGGCTTTTGGAATAGGGGAGAATACATCAAAATATTATACAGCTTTTCTGAGAGGACCTGATGTGTGGTCATATGGTGCTGATTAGCATGTTGCTGCTCAGCCTTCTATTACTGAAGTTTTGGACTCACACTCACCTGTAAAAATCAACGTACACCACTTTGCAGTAAACTGCTGAAAACTGGTTTACTGCTCTCCATTTTCTCAGTGCTACCAAATTCCTCAGGCCTGGGGCTCTGCAAGACATTTTTGGCTGCAAGCTTATTAAATTACTGCCTTCCTGTGGCATGGTGCCAGGCCCATCTCCATGGCACAAGTGGGCCACTCAGTTCACTGCCAGGCCCATCTGAAAAGCTGCCAATGTAAGTTGAGTTTTCCCCTAAGTTATGGCACCAGGAAGATCCTTTACATAGAGGCTTCCTTTCATCATAGTTCTAAGGGTCAATGAGACCTTAGATCCCATCAAAACTTCCAGAAATACATCAATACACTTCACAGCTACTGAGAAAACCAGAGCATGATTGTTTTGGCTTTGCTTCCATGGGATTACCAGATCCAGCCTCCTTTCTTTCATCCCTCAGGCTTTCTCATGCCCTCCCTGTGGATTCATGACCACGCATCACACCCACCAGCAGTCAAGAGAAGAGGGGTAAAGCATCCTCCATCTTCCCAGTACTTCTCTGCTTGGCCAGCACCATTCTTGCTTGGTTGCCTTAATGAAGATGGCTTTAACTGTGGAGTACACATTAATTCCTATTAATGTAACAACATCTGTATCTGCAAAAAGGCTGTGTCACATCTCTGGTTACTGAAGGACACGTAGGGGCAGGCAGCGTGTCCATTATCAGGCTGCACATTATGGTCTCTGGAGTTTCTGTGGGAATAAGTGTAATCCAATTTGTCTTCCTGAAATTTGAGTCTCCTGGAAGACACAGCCCTCTTTTTCTGCTTCCAGGGATCATGCTGCTTGGCACAGGCATCAGTCTCTAGCAGGAGTGGCCAATCTGGGCCACAGTTCAGGGATTGTATCTGTATTTGGTGATGAAAGACAGGACTCTGCTTCTCCAGGTTAAATCCCACTTCCATTACAATTCAATGGAGTTTTGCCACTGACTTCAAAGGGCCAGAAGGCTCCCCTGGGGTGTCGTGGGAGAGCAACATGATCTCAGCTGTGTCCAGGGGCTGAAAAGAATGGCTCCTTTTGGAGCAAAACTTCACCAAGTCTAAAGCTGTCCTTTCATCAGAGGCTGCAAGGTCTGCTCTTCCCTAAAAATACACCAAATAACTGTACCACTGGAGAGTTTTAGAAGAGCTCTTATTTTATGCCCTAGTCATTTCAAAGCAGATTGGGTTAGTCTGGCAAAAGCAACAGCTAAAGGAGTAGCATAAAATATTTAAAGATTTATAGAACAAGTGGCCCACTTAGGGGCTCATCTATGTTTTCCTAAACATCTCTGGTTATGCCTTGCTATGTCAGCAAAAGAGGCTGAGATTTAAATAAATAAAACCTTCTAGAATGTAATAAGATGCAGCGAAAAAAATGATACATCAAGTTACTACTGAAAGGAATATTGAGCTCTAAGTGATCTCTGTACCAATGGCTACGTTTGTCTATCCAGCTGAAAAGGAGACAGCTTTAGTCTTGAGGCTGCATGTTATTTAACTAAGCTGAAATTGTTTTCAGTGATGTGAAGTGCACCTACAACAAGATAATGATCCTGGCTTGGATGTGCTCTTTTTTCTTTTTAAACACAGGGGGACAGGTAGCTATACTGTGCAGAAAGGTACACAAGTTTGGTTTGTTCATCAACTCCAGCATCATCATAGTGTCTAATTGCATTAAATACAATTTTTTAATATCATTTGCAAGTGTTTCTTTTTGATCAGTGTCTGCTTAGGAAGGGCTTTACTCCAAAAAATGCCTCTGGTGTTAAATAAGCCACCCATGCTCAAGAACAGTGGGCCAGCCTTTATCTCCAAGAAATGAGTTAAATCAGATTTATCTGCAGTAAGAATTCATTCTGATTTCTTTTAGTTCAGAAAGATGTGCCCAGTAATTGCTTAATTAGACACTTAAAACTTCAAAGGGCAGGCTCAAATACTTTCCTAAATTAATATTAACTTCATCCCAATGTACTGTTATGAGCCTCCTCCTGTTTCAAAGCTGACCATGGATAATTGAGAAGGGCTAAAGGGTGATGGGCAGCTTTTTGGTTTACAGTTTGCCTGTTTGCTGTTGTTGTTTTTTCTTCAGTCTGCACATTTGGTATATACAAGCATACAAGGAAATTTGTTGCTAAATATCAGAGACTCACAGCAAACTGAAAGACAACAGTGGTCTTAACCTGCTACTACCACATTTTCACCAGCATAATGTCTTGTATTAAGCATCAGCTCTACCTTCAGCCAAGATGGCATTCCAGATGTCATTTCCAAAATCTTGTGTTTTCTTTTGAGAAGCAGAAATAAAGCAGAATGCCACTATTACAGCCCAAGCTTGGACAATGGTGATATGCAGGGGAGCAGAAGACACATCAGATGCCATGACTCCTCATTTCAATCTAATATGCAGAGCACAAACCTGCAAGGGCCAGCATTTTCTTCTTGGGTGAACAAAGGTCTTACACTTGTACCTCACTGCAGTCACGTGTGTGACCAATTTTTGAGAGCTGCAATATATGAGTTTGAAGTGAGACCTACTTTTCTCTGCCTTGAGAAACCCCATAGATCAGTGAGTTAATAAAGTCCACTGGACAGCTTTTCTTCCTGAATTCCAGAGGCCCACTTGTACTACTTTGAGGTTATTTGTTCATATTCAGCTCTCAAGGATTCTGATGAGAAATTCACTGCAGTCAGTGACTCGTTAGGTGAGGTGACCTAAAGCTGACTTTGGGCCCTTTTCAACCCTGGGAAGATGCTGTTGGATAAGGTTTAGGGACCTCAGCAAAAAGGAAGAGGTATTATGGCAGCCCTAATGAATGGGCAGCACAAGCAGACCATGTAGCCAGGGCCATATGGAGGCAGATGGACCATGCAATGTATCTACCTGCCATCCATCATTAATAACCTTCCAAAATTGCTCTGAGCCCCTGAATATGCTGCCTGTGCCTGGATTTTTATTATCCTACTTGAGAGTGCTGCACCAGCTCTGTCTCCCTGATGTCCCTTGGTGCCAGGTTACTTTCTGACCCTTTTGCAGGGTGCACAACATGGGGCTTTGGCTTTTGGCTCTCTGGGTACTACCACAACAACAACCTCTATGCCTGGTGACAAAGTGTTGGTAATGTGCACAGGGGAGGAAAAACTCTTGTGGCTCTTGTCAGAGGTGCTGGTTTAGCTTTGCCAATGGGGCATTTAAAGAGGATGAGAGGTTCTATTAGTCCCACCTTTTATTTTCAGGTTAATTTACGCCTTGCTCTTTATGCCTTTTTGGTTAAGGACATGCTGCAAGTATGGAAAGAAAAATGTCACAGAATTGCCACCTGGCTCCTCTGTTTTGATCTGGCTGGCAAACACCAGAACCTTTGAACAGCAGGTTGCTAAATAATGAACAGACCGTGTCTTTAAAAACACCTGGCACTTACTTAAAATGGTCATTTTGTATCTGGTTAGTCCCTGGCACAGGTGCCAAGCTCAAAGGCATGAGGCTCCCCTTTTCTTCTTCCACCCATCTAAATACAACACCAAAAAGTAGAAGACACAACAGAAATGAAGTGTAGTAAAAGGTTTTAATCCAGCCTAGCAGCAACAAGGAACATGAGGAACAACAACAAAACCCCTTTCTGAGTGTAAAAACTTCAGGGAAGAGAAGGAAAAAAATAAATAAACAAGGATGAAAGGAAATGCCCAGTGGCAACCATTTTCAGTGTGACCTAGTGAGCTTTCAACTTCAAACCAGTCAGATCAAGAGCTTCCCAGAGGCATCACCAAGGGATCTGTCACTCACACATCAAGTCCTGTTCACTCTGCCTTGTCTCATGCAGACACACTGCCAGATACAGAAATATCACGGCCTTCTTGCACGATAAGGCAAACAAAACACAACAAAACAACCCCCAGACCAACAGCAATCCTGAAGCCCAAGTGCACTGACAAGCCCTGACCCCGTTGTCCCCAAAAGGGCAACGTCAGAAAGCGGATCAGAAAAAGGATGCAAACAGAATGGTAATTGGGTAACCATCTGCTGTTAAAGTTTAGCTGGAGCTTTCCAGTGAGCCCTTCCCACTCGTGGAGGGGAGGAGAGCTGGGATTTGCTGAAAGGAATCAATAGCAGCCCTGGGTGCTTTGCAAACAGAGGGAGCCCATCTTCTTTCAAGCTCACCATTTGACTCCTGAGCAATTTCCAGTGTGCTGCCAAGCTGGGGTGTTGGTGTTTGAAGTCAAATGGGAAACAAACCAGTTGCACCTCCACTGTTACACAGCTCTGAGTGTACACAGTAACTCACCAGAAATTCCTGATGCTGATTCCTGATGCCTGACAGTCTGAGAAGCTCTAAAGTTCAAGACTGATATTCTGGGGAAGCACTGAAGGGCAAGAAGTGGTTGGGAAGGCATTGATGAGAGCTGCAATAATTTATCAGCAGTAGCCACACAATAACCATGTTTATTGTTGTCCCCTCCATTTTGTACCATATAAAAGTTAAAAAGTATCCATTAGGAAAATATTTCAAGTATTTAGTGTATAAGCCTGACATTTATGGTCTGAAATAGGGACAGGCAGCACTGATAAATCCTTGGCAGTTTTCTTGTTCAAGATGGATGAAAAACTCTAATTTCAGACCAGTGCTGGGAGGCTATGAACACACCACTTTTTCCATGAGTCCATTAAGCTAAGGAGTGAAAATTGGGCAGACATCCTTACATTTCCAACGATTCATAGAGGCTCTTGCAGAGGAAGTAAGGAGGCTCAGTAACAAGTAACACCCACTCTCTAGCCCAAAGTGAGACATTTTTCATCAAACTATTTGTTATCAACCTTTTAACTTGCTATTTTCGAACACTTGCTAATCAGCCATTAGACAAGTTTCATCTGAAAATTACCATCTACTTGGAAAGCATTTAAAAAAAAAAAAAAAAGGCAGTTCTGCCAACTTGAAGCATCTCTGAAGATGACTTTGTTGTGGAGTGAGATGTAAATCATCTCACATTTCTGGACAAAAAATTATTTAGTCACCACCATCATCTAAACATTATTAAAGAATGATGTATCTGATTCAGTACCAGATAAATGCTGCAAATGAAGCTGTGAGATGCTCTGAAAAATAAATTTGCATCAATGATGTTCCTAAAAAACTGAATTTTTTTCACGGCAATATTAACAGAAAGAAGTTCCCAGGGTGGCTATAGAAATGCCTGTTTTTATATATATTCAGTAATATCAACCAGGATGGTGGTCAACATCTGTGAAGTGTATCTAGGAGTCATCTGCTTGGATACTATAAAGGATATTATGTGACAGGTCATGAATAAGAAATATTCAGAACAAGGCCTATTCTGAAGAGTTTGTGAACAACACAAAGGCTGAAATTATGTTCTTATAAAACCTCCACAGAATAACTTAGAATTACAAAGCTACAAGCTAATGCACTTGTTAGTGTGTGATCTGCAGAGAGCTGACAGAACATATGGGCAGCTAAATTCTTTCAAACAAAGACTTTGTTACCAGACAAGAAAAATGTGCTCAACTTTGACTCAACTGGCTTTAATTCCCACTCTCTTGTGCCCTGCATGGGACTTGATTCTCAGAAGTGATCTTACAGCTCCCACAGGATGCTACACAGTCTGGATGGATGGGGAGGTGGTGCCCAGCATTCCCTGGAAGTCTGGTGTTGGATTCCAAGAGGCTCCAGAGCTGGCTGGGAATGGAGTAGCCAGCTCTGAATGTCCTCCACCAGTTGGCAAACAAATGAGACCTCATGTTTGTGCAGTTCAAGTGTTGTTGCCAAATTCTAATAGAATGAGAGTTGCTGTAATCCTAAAAAGGGGCTATGTGATCCTTGGAAACAAGATTCCCTTGTCTGGCCTTCCATTCATTTTGTAAAACATGTTAAGTTTAATTTCAGTGCTTGGAGCTGCAGCTGGCCAAGGAGCAAAATCACATTTGTGTGTTAAAAAAAGAATTGGAAATGGATGCAAGCTGCTAAATTTTGATAGTGATCTGCAGCCAACCTCCAGAGAATGGTTGGGTCAGGACTTTGGGGCTTTTTCCACTGAACAAGCAAACATTACTCTGTTTTTTGTAATCATAAAAGAAGGTTTTCTTGTCACTTCCTTTTGTGAATTTAGGTAATATCTGAGACGCAGTATTAAAATGTTTGCATTCCAGTGACAAACACCAGTGCCCTACACATCTCTCCCAACAGTTATTTTGACTGGGCTGAGCAATGCCAGCCAATTATTTCTGCTGCAGCACCATCTGCAGAATTATTCTTTCAGGCAGTAATTTCAGGACTGAAGGAATACCTGGTGTCATTCAAAGCAGCTGAGTAGAGAATCTGTGAATGATAACAGACATTTTCTTTCTATGGCTACTGCCCTCCCATGTCCATCCATCCCCCAGCTCCCTGGCAACAATAATTACCCGTTTTTTGGGCCAAAATCTGAGAACTGGAAGAGGCACAGGAATATAGCACCTTGCCAGTCACTGAACAAGCCATGGGTAGGGTAACACAGTTCTGAGTCATGGTGAACACTGCCATTTCACCACTGAACCCTTCACACCCAGCTGTTCACCAGTACTAACCACAACTAACTACCTACCCCTGCACAGCTGCTGGCTGAGGAATGGACACTCTGCCCTTGTTGCTGCTCTCTGAGCTTGCCCTGGCATCTCAGCCTCTTTGGAATTTGATCCAAGGCCCACTCCAGCCCTTGTGTCTTTCCAGAGAGCTGAACAAACCCTGGTTTAAGTCCTCATGAAGTCAATGCCTCATAATCAGCCTGATCAAATGAAATTAATCTTTGCTTTATCACAGCTGCCAGGTAACATTTCTCGTGAGAGTTTTTTCAGTTTGGTACCTATGCCTTGCATGTTGCACATACTCCAAGTTAGCATTAACATACAATCACTTGGTTATTAAGTATAAATAAGGCAGCTAAAGGTGTAGGTTTTCAGCACTGTGGATAAGAGGATCACTTTTGCTTAATAACTTTATGAGAACCATGGGGCTCGTAGTCAAACTAACTCTCCTATAGCAAGCTAAAAATGAACCCCTAAATGTTATTCTGCCTGCCATGTTTATACTTCAGGCATATTAGTTACTGACAAAACTAAAAGCACTGCTAATATCTACCCCAGGAAGCATGCATGCCCCTGGAAGAAAATAAACCAGGGTATTTTATAGTATTGGATGTGTGCTCTACAGCACACAGACATTTAAAATATTTTTTAAAGCCAAATAAGCAAGGTCTATGGGCTTTTGTAGTTGCTTGAAATTCTGTTGGTGGGTTTTCCATAGCTGGTCAGCTATTTGAACACCACACACAAAGGAGGGAAGGTTCTGGATTGAAAAGTATTACAGGCAGAGCAAAATGGAAATGGGGAAAGGAAGAGGTGGTAACAAAAGCAGAGGTTGCAGTGGGCAGCTCATCCACCTGGCCCTGGGAGGGATGTATTTGTCCTGTGCATCTGCCTCAAAGCCCTGGGTGATCAGAGGGACCTTTCACACATCAAAATCAGCTTTTTGGGAAACAGTTTTTCTCCAAGCAAGACCTCGGTGCTGCTGCCAGCAATGCCAGTAGCACCAGGATCAAAAAAACCCAGCTTTTAAATCTCTACTTGTTTCACTAAGTAAGCAGCCCAGAGCCTGGCAACATTCCTGCCTCTTTCTCAGCTTGCACCCCAATATACTCCTAGCCCCAAAGCTGGATTCCATTTTACATCTCCTTTACACCTTGCCCCACCAGATAAGAGTTTCCTCTTCTCACGTGTTTTCTCAAAGCTAAAGGTGTTACAGTGTTTTTGCTCATTATTGTGTTAAATTAATGTAATTAAAAGAGCTGGCTGAAGTGCTATTTTTCCTATTACACACCAAGTACAGACAGAAATTTTCATCCAACTTGCAAGATTATTTTTAAGTATTTTTCAAGTTCTCATAAAAGCTATAAACATCATACTTTTTTATTGTAATTCAATCCTCCAAGACCTTCAGTTTCTTATCTAGTCACCTAAACTTCTCTGATGGCCATGGACTTACCATGACAGTTTCCCCATCTCACTAGCAACCCTCTAGAAAAAATGGCAACAGGGTTTATATTTTTGTTACTCAGTTTTTAAAACCAACCACAAGGATAAACATGTGTGACAATGAGGCTTCATTTCTACCCTGGAATCTGTCTAAAATTCCACGACACTGGAGCTATTCTAGACCTCTTAAGATGCTTTTGTTTGGTCTCTTGGCTGGTTTCCAGCCATTCCATCTTTAATTACTGGACATTGCTAAACAGCTTGCAAACAGAGAGACTTCTTTCTGTCTTATTTCCTCTGCTGTTTTAAGAATTCATTTTACTTACTCTTGCTGGAAAGGCTTTGGGGCTGAATTAGAAAAAGATAAATTATTCCTCTCAGTCTAAAAATATTTAATTGGCTTGAAGGCTGGCTTAAAAAGCCCTAGCATTTGAATCTATTAAAATTTGAACCTAGCCTGAGATCATATGCACACCCATAATAAATACAAGATGCAGAAGTAAAACAAGAGCTAAAAAGTAGGCTCTAGTAACAAGGAAACACACCACAAAGCTTATCTTACAGATAAAATACCCAGCAACTGCAAGGGGTGGGTGTTCTTGGAGTTCCCTCCACTTGTAAATAATGTATTCCTGCAGCAGAATGTTCCAAACAGAAATACACAATTTTGACTGACATTTGTCATACCATAACTTTCTGGAAAAATACTATTTCTCCAGTCTTGGATGTCTCTAGGACCCCAAAGTATGGCAAACTGCCTCATCCTTACCATTTTTCATCATCTGCTGCTTTCTAACTTCATTTGCCAGTATACACTCCAGAAAAGCAGAACATTTACTAAAGCCCACGAGGTACAGAGTTGTTAAATTTATCACAAGTAAATTTTAGCCTGATTGCAAGAAAGAGGTTATTCCTGTGTGAGATTTTTAGACCTTGTCAAAACAAACAGCACATGCTAAGACCCTTGTATCTGGGCATCATACATTGCAGTGACACAAAACATTTAGACATAAGGTTTCAGTCCCAGCCTTAATTAATACAAGTGCTATCTGGAAAAAAAAAAAAAAAAAAAACTGGACCAGATTCTGTACACCTCAAAGTTCAGAGGTGGCTGGATGCAGGGATTTAATTCAGGACCATCTCATTCCAGGTTAACAGGAGAGGTTATCATGTGGAGCTGAGAGGCTGAAGCAATTAAGAAAAGAATATTTTTAAGCAGCAGTTAAGTCAGACTTTTGAAATTTCACTGGGGATTTATTTCAGGAGAAGCTTAGTTGTGTGCTGACCAAATCTTTGTTACAAAAGATAAAACATGGGACAGGTTAAAAACAACTTTTGTTGAACATGTGCCAAGGAATGAGTAGATTTGACTTGATTAGTATTTTCAGACAGAAAAAACAGAGGCTGATAATACTGCAAAGTTTTGACCTCAGCTATCAAGCCATTTTTGCTGACTTTGGCTGAGTTTCTCCTTTCAGACTGAAGCCCAACACAGGTTGAATGTATACAAAGGAAAAGTGGGAAAAAATAATATTTGTACAGAGCTCTGCAAACTGACCCATACTCAGCTCTAATGAAAACATAATGGTTTACCCAGCTGCAAAAGAACAGAAGCAAAAAGTGTAACAGAAATGCCTCTTCTTTCTTAATTTTAAAGGTGTGTTTGGACTCCAGCAGACAGGAGAGATTTTAGTTTTCTTCTGGATGCAGACAGGTTTACTTTCAAAAGTGCATCACTCACATTTTAAACCACATTAAAATATGCTTAAAGCAGAATGGAAGGTTCTTTGAGTGAGAGTGGTGATAAAAACAACCCCCAAACAAACAAACAAAAATCGAAAAATAAAACAAACCCAAAAACCAAACAAGAAACCAACCCCTAAGACTGACTTTCTAAATCTTTGCATCATCCTGCAGCCTCTGGGCTTTCTTCTGTCTAAACCAGAGTAACCCACAAGGGAATTAGACTGGAATCTCTTGCTAACTCACTCCTCTGAGCCCCAGCAAACAGAGCCTGAGTGCAGTGTGGGCAGGCAGGAAAGCACTGAAGGCAGAGCAGTGATTATGTGCATGCTCTGTGAGACACATGGAGCAGTGAGCTGAAATGTTTGTGTGTGTCAGATCAATCTTGTCACTGACCAGGACAGCTGTACTCACAGGGGGATCACCAATCATCCTGCTAGGAACTGCTTCTGTCCTTCAACAGGCAATTAACGTGAGTCCATTACAGCTCCCTGGAGGGCCCTGGGGGGCTGCAAAAGGCATCGACTGAAAGGTCAGAAACCTCATGAGGACAGGAAAGAAGCTGTGCCTGGCGAAATGGAGTGGAAAGCAGGAGCTATTTGTCACCTGCTAGTAATTTGAAAAAAAAAAAAAGGGGGAGGGAGGGGGCCAAAGGGGGTCCGAGTGTTGTGCATAATCACAAGCACGTGGCAACAGTCAGAGCATAAATAGAAGCTACAGGAGATTCTTCCTGGGAGAAAGATTGTGCCCAGTATCTGAGGAAGAGCCAACAAATCCCACTCAGCTGATTCGACAAAGGAAGTGGAAGGGAAAAAAGTGCACGGGCTGATTAATAGCCCACTATAGCCTCAAGAAATAGCATGGTAAGGAGTCCCTGGTGGCTGAGGTTCACCACAGTGAACCAAATATTTCAGAGGAGAACCAAGGAGAAATGAAGTGACCAGGAAGCACACAGAGTGGCCTTCATAAGAACCAATATTCTGCAAAGAGAAGCCACTGGGGAGGCGGTCAGGGGTGGAAAAGCAACAAAAGTGGTGGCTTGGGGGTTACATTACAGCTTGCTGGCTATTTCTGTTTTAGCCTTCTGGTCAAGACCACCACACTGGTATGTTTTTGGAGGTCTCAGCTAAATGCATCCACAGACCTCTTAAAATACAGCACCAACCAAACTGCCTTGGCAGCTCTGCTATGGAAATGCTGTCAAGTGATGCCAGAGGTGGCCAAAGGAGGGAAAGAAGAATCAGCACATATAGAAGACTCAATTTGCACTAGTGGACAGGGAAAACTTAGCCTAAAATAGTTCCTGATGTCAATTTTGCACTGGTTAAGTTTACCCACAGCATTCAGCTAGAATGCTACCACTGTTGCTTTCTCCTGTGATACGAATATTTCACTGAGATTGAACACTACACAGGTAATAAAAAAAAAAAAAAGCTGGAATATTGCAGCATTAACTCTTCAACAACAATAAAACCTCCAAGATAAATAACAAGAATTAAGTTAGTGAAAAACTTTGGTCAGTATCTTTGGATGTGATTCTGAGTTGTCTGTTAACCTGGAATTTTTATTTTTGTTTTTTTGTTGTTTTTTTTTTTTTTTTTTTTTTTTTTTTTTTTGTTTTGTTTTTTTGAGGCACAAAACCTAGGCTGTACGAAAACTAAAGGGAGAGGAGAAAGAAACTATCTACAAACCAGGTATTGATATGTCCTGTGTTCACATGGCTGCTCAGGGGCTGTAAACAACACAGGCTCTGCTGCTTCCTGCTACAATCCAGGGTAGACTTTGGCTTGATGTACAAAATCTCCAACACACCTTAGAGGATGTAAATTTTCTGTACTCCACACTCATGCAAAATAAATCTTGGTGACTGTTTTCTTTGTTTGAAGAGATATGGAGATAACAAGTTTCAATTATTTATAGATGTTTGACCTTGCAGAGCACCTGTTACTGACTGAAAAGCCTGGCAGATTATTGAGTGGGGATTTGGACCCTGTTTTTTTGTCCCACCTGCAGCTTTACCAGGCCTTTCACCTTTCTATCAGAGGCAAAGGCAAGAAATGCCATGCTTATCACAGCATCTGCAGCTTGATCACAGTGAAACAAACTGGACTCACTCAACTCACCTATAGTTGCAGCAGAAGCCCATGGCACATTTCTGACCCATTTCCTTGGAGAATGCTGTCATCTTCCAACCATCTCTTCCTCCTGTCACTTATTTTATGGCCTCAAGCTTCAGTTGTTTGCTGCCTTCAAGATTTGATGCACACATATGTGCAGATATATCCCTGAACTTTCTTTTTTTCCACATGTAGCTGATTTTATAAACACATACCAGGGATCTATTTAAACTGAAATTCCTTCATGTAGGATATTACAGAAATCTTTTGGTTCTAATCTCCTCTCCCTTGAGTTTTCCCCCCAAAAAATGCCTCTGACTACAGCAAAGGGTCTCAGGTTAGTTTACTCCTGAGGGCTGCCTGACTGTTCTTATGTCCCCTGGCACAGCAGGGCATCCCCCTTTGTGACACTGACAGTATCAGCAGGTTGATGGGTAGCAGAAGCTGCCAATGAGTACCCCAGTTAACAACTCAGCTTCTTTTAATGACTTGGATTGATGAATGAATTAATAAAATTCCACACCTTCTTTATGTAGAGAGAGTACTCGTGTGACACCCTTGGGCAGCACACAACCATCTCCACTGAGGGTTGTGTTCAGGCTGTCAACAGGCCAAGAGATGGAACAGGCTACAAGTGTGTCCTTTCACATGCTGCCTGATGGAAATCCCTGGAGAGATCCCTGGGCACCAGCCTGCACTCCCTCTATGGCCCAGGGCTGACACTGAGGAGAGCTGGTAGAACAAAACTCTGGCAAACAGACAAAATGTCCCATGGGATAAGAGCATCTGAAGTACTGACATTGAGAGGACCTCACTTTGACCTTTGAAATGACACTTCCAAGCTTCAATGGTCAACCTACTTCTTGAAGTATCCCAGAAGATACTGAGATGAATAAACTGAGAGGAGTTTGCTCTGCCTGCAATTAGAGGCCCATTAATATCAAGTGTTCCATTTTATTTGCTATCAAGTAGAGCTTCTGCTTTTAAGGACACTTGAACTTTTCTGGGGGTATGAATACCAGCAAGCTATTAGAACATGAGTGTTACAAGCATTGTTGCCTCTTGAAGCTGGATTTAGCAAACAGATTTACATACATAGCTGCCATCACTTTGCAGAAGGTGCAGCTCTACAGTTGTGCAGCAGGAAGAGTTGGGTCACAGTACAAGTTTCTGCAGTGCTGACATCACCCTGGGTGTGCTGAGAGCTTGGCTTCCTGAGGACACCACTTGGTTTTGCCTGAACAATCAACTGAACACAACATAACTTTCTCCCAGGCAGCTGAAGGTGCCACCAGGCAGGCACAGAGACTCCCATCAGCCCTGGGTACTTTCTGTGACACCAAGAAAATTCAAGTAAATGCACAAGGGAGTTGTGGGCAGGCCACAGGAAGCAACTGTTCCAACTTGCTTTTAGCCAGAAGATTTGAGGGCCAATAGTTCTATCAGACATGGAGGTCTCAAGCCCTGAGATCCCATGGAACAAGAGAGTTCCAAGTGAGAGATCCCAGAGGAAGCTCTGAGCATGATGAGCCATGAGGACAAGGTGATGTCCTGCTGCAAGGGGGTTGGGATGAACAGGGCTGCACTAGAGCAGGGCTGCAGCCAGGCTGGGGCAGAGAGGCTGCAGCTTCCAACTCTGAACCAAGCTCAGTCAAGGCCCAGGGCAGGGATATTTGTGTGGTGTTCCAATATATTGTGTCATCAAACCCTGTGACCAAAACAACCACGAGGATGCAGCAGGATGCTTGTTTTATTGACATCAAAAAGGAGGTTGTAAACTCTGTGCAGAAACTATCAAGCTCCTGAGTGTCACTTTCTGTCCTTGTCTTTCTTCCAAAAGAGGTTAAACAGAGGGAGTAAAACATTACTCACTCAAATCCTTCCTTCACTATTTGCAGATAGTTCCTTATGAAGTCACCAGGCATTTGTTTGATTTAGCACAAATTTATGGGGTGTTTAACTCAGTTTTGATCATGGGAATGAAGTTAACATAGCTCATCTAGCTGTGGAAGTAAGAATTTGAGACCATGGGTAAAAGAAGAGAAAGCGATTTACACTGGCTGGGAAGTGGCAGCTACATGTGAATGGCACAGGGGAGAGAAGCACTACAGTGAAAAAAGATCTTGTGATTTGTGTCCAAGTATTTGGGGTATACTAAAGAAAAACATTTTCACAGTAAGGGTGGTTAACCACTGGCCCAGGCTGCCCAGAGATGTGGTGGATGCCCCATCCCTGGAAACATCCAAGGTGAGGTTGGACAGGGCCCTGAGCAACCTGATCCAGTTCACCACAGAGGGTTGGATGAGATGACCTTTTAAGGTTCTTTCCAACCCAAACTGCTCTGATGATTCCATGACTTTGCTCTCTTTCTCAAGCAGGCAACATGTAACCCAGGACAGAACATTCCATGCCATCAGCCCTTCAGCAGAAAGAGGGAGGACAGATTTTGCATTCAACTAACTGATCAAATGTTAAGAATTCTTAATTGCCTTAATAGTTTAATTTTATTTGTCTCTAATCTAATTAGTAAAGAGAAGTGTGCATGGAGGGGACTGATTGGTGGGGAGGGGAATGCCTTCATGTCTGCAGTACAGGAAATTGTTAATTCCCTATACAGCTGTAGTGTAGTCAGTGCTGGATGTCAACAGATTATTATTTCCTTCTCATTATCCCACTGCTTGGCTGGGCTGTCTGTTCTTGAAAACTTTCTTGAAAGGCTTTAATAGCAGGCATTTCTTTCTGCTACAGATAAGGTGAAGCTAGCTTTTTATGTGTAGTAATTTAATAGGAGCCTAGATCTAATTTAATAGATCCTTTATGTCTCTGTCAAAGACTGTTAACATTGATTGGTGCAATGTCTCACAGAAGTCAGTAAATACATTAATCTCTTGAGAGCTTGGAACAACAATTCTGTTAACAGCATGAGCAATACAGATGGACAAACCATTACTGAATAAATTAGGAACTGAACTGAAAACTTACACTGAAATGAGTCTGAGAAACTCTGGAAATCGGGGCACTGCTGACATCCCCTGGATCAGTCAATACCCCTAAATCTAGACCAGACCTACTGAAATTTCAGAAGTAGCAGATTGAATTAATTAATAATGTATCTACTGAATTATTGTATAATAGATGTTGGATTCCTTACATCAGGAGCTCATCATGCAGAGGAATGGACAGAGAGATCATCCTAGACAGAGATCTGTCACAAAGAGATCCATTTTAGCTACGAAAGCTGGCCAAAAAAACCCAGGAAACCTCTTCCTGGTGCTCAGACAGAGGGCACTCTATTTATATTTGTTATTTATTCACTTTTCTGTCTGTCTACACTTTCCACAGCCCTTCCCTTTCTGTCTGCAGCAGTATGGTACATGAAACAGTGCATGGGACTTCCTGCTGGATGCTGAACATCAACAGCTCCAGCTGCTTTCTGAGGCCAGTGAAGTGTTCAGCCCCTCAGCTCAAGTGCTCAACAACTCCCAGCACAGATTTTTTTCCCTCTAAACAACTGACCATGCCTGCTAAATGCACATTAATAGAAAGAAGATTCATGTAAATATTAATGCTTGACCCAAAGGCATTCTGTGTAGCATATCCCTGTGTCCTTTTTATTTCAAAGCCAGCTCATAACAGAAGCAGAAGGAAAGTATCATGGCAGGAATATCAGTGTATTTTGGATGCAAAGCAGAAGCTTATCTGTTTTACTACTGCAGCACCAGAGAAAATCAATTTTGACACAGAACTGCCACTTTACAAGCAAATAACTATACTTTCCAATAACCTAATCTGTGCAAAGCCTACTGAAAATTCCCTAAAGAACCAGTAGTTAAAACCTCCATTAAATCAAAGGGTTTAATATGGGAAGGGAAGAGAGGATGCAGTTTGACTTGGGAATGTAATGGACTCAGTGGGGAAATAAATATGTTGTTTTATGTGTACAGTTACAGAATTTGAGAACACAGCATTCATTTCAAAGGGAATTCTCTTGCTGTGCAACTTATTCCTAAACAGATGTGATTTTTGCTTATTCAAAAACATTTAGGTAACAATTACAGCATAATAAATTATAATTGCCATCATCTTCCAGCTATGCTGACTTCTATTCAAACACAAAGAAAATGCAATTATATAGAACTGTAAATCCTATTTTCAGGTAGCTTAGAGCACTGACAAACACTTGTTTATTTTACTTGGAATGAACAATACTTTTAAATCTTTTATTTAAAAAGGAAAAGGCTCTGTTAAGCAGCCTGACACAATTATAAGGTTTGTCTTAGGCAACTACTGCTCAAAGAGGGGCCTAAATCTAAGGAAGTCAATGACCTTTTTGGAAGCTTCTATTTTACTCTTCTGTGTTTTATGAGGCTTTTCAAACTACTTTCTAAGCTGATGGTTTAATTAAGCAGGGTATGGCCACTGTTCAAACACTTTAGAAAAAGAAAATAACTAGAAATTGACTGTAAATCAACACTTTCACAATTGAATATTAGAGGAGATCACCCATGAACCCAACACTTGGTATGAATATAAATAATCCTACAGCATTTCAAAGACCAGTAAATGCAGGGGTGAAATTCTACAAGACAAAAAAAGCCATGAAGGCTGCAACTCTGCTATACTTCAGAGCTTTACTAAATTTCCTTCTCTATTTCTGCAGCACAAGAAACCAACTTCAGTGGTTTATGCTGTCAAATTCTGCCAGGATCTGCCATTTATTTGTTTTTCCCAGTGTTTCCTGACCTGACAGTTCAGAATTCAAACTCTAGGCAGAACTACACAGTTAATCTTGGACTTCCTGCCAATTTAAAAAAAACTGTTCCTTTGTGAATGGCTGAGTCCACAAAGGGCTGGCAAAGCTTCTCTCATGTATTCAGCACATTTCAGCAAGGTGTGCACTCTGAATGACTAAGTCTGGACATGCTACAGGAGATGCCAAGGTTGGGAAATTAATATGACCAGGAAGGATCTATGAAGCAGTGAAAAATTACCTGAAATAGGAAGAATTTGATTTGATGGGGAGCCATGCAAAAATTGAAGCATTTTCATCTGCAAGGAGATACAAGCCACATAACTCTGGAAGAGCCCCGTGGCTCCAGAAGGGATGGGGAGGCTTCAGGTTTGGGTTTTTTTATTGAAGGTTAAGGAGTTCTCTGGAGTTTTGGGAGACAGAAAGGTGTGTTTGCAGGTTTGCTGCTTGGACTCAATCTGGGAACTCCTTTGCTTTCTCTCTCTCCCCAATAAGTAGCAAAGTGCCTCAGGATCTTTGAAAGGCTCCTCTGTGCCTGTGCTCTGTGCTTGCTCTGTGTCCCAGAAAATGTAAATTACAAAGCAAAAAAAACCCCTCAAGCTTTGAGTGGGTTTCCAGGAAATATGCAAGAGAATGTTGGGGAAAATTAAGGAAATAACACTACCTTCACCTGAAATACAGCTATGTTTCTAGACACCACATGCCAACAGCTAAACACAACCTGGCCCTTCCAAGGGGAAGGAGCATGGGATGGAGAGCCCCAAACTCCCCAAGTAACACCCTGCCAAGTGTCAAGCAAGGAGCACAACCAGACCTGCTGTGGTAGGACTCGATTAGACAGATTACACATGTAAGAACTACAAATGGGACTCTTGAAGCAAAAAGAAATAAAATAGAAGCAAAGAGATTTAATTACTGATTGCTATATAACCTGACAATTTCTCTTTCAACAAGGAGACATTCAGCACTGGTATTTTAGTGACTAATATAGTGTTTCTACACAGGCTTAGAGAGCCAGCCTCTGAAAAGAAGCAATTAGCCACTGACCTTATCCAGACATCATCTTGGGAAATACAGGGTACAGCCTCCCAGTGTGCTAAAAAACCACAAAATGAATCTGAAGTTACTGCAGTTCCTGAGTATTTATGCCAGGTGTCCAAAGAGCCTCTGTTATGCTGTTTAAAGCTCAGGTTGCTCTTTCCTCTGCCTATAAGCTCTTAAGCCAGCACTTACTTTAAAGCCAAAAATTCCAGTTCCAAGGCTACTTGTACCTCCTAAATGGCAAGGGAAGGCACCAACTTCTAACCTGGTTTTTCTGGATGCTGCTGCTGAAGACACATTTCAAAAGTTCTGACTGGATTTCATCCCAGCTTAGAATAGGAACATTTTCAAAATCTTGACAACTTTTGAGAGACTGAAAAAACATTACCTCCTCATGCCATCCCTCTTCCTTTGTTAAACAGAATAAATCCTTAAACAGACCAAGAATAATCTAAGGATCACTGTGAAAAAGTTTTTTCTTTTCATGCCCTTTGTATGTAGAATTATCCCTCAGTGTCAGATTTCCTGGTGACTCTCACACTAAAACAGGGAATCAGCCACTGAGACTGAAACTGAGAATGCAAACTGGCTGTGTAACAATTAACAAAGTTACTATACATAACTTGTCCCCTATTGCTAAAGAAATTAACCTTAACATCTTTGTTAGACATCATGAAGTGTTACAGCAGCTATGTGAGAAACCAGTTATAAAATGCAACTTCAGTTCTAAATAACCAAACTTAAAAGATCACTTTTAAGCCATCATTTTTAAGCAGTTTGAAAGCCTGATTTTGAAAAAAAATAAAAAAACCCCAAAGCAATTCTTCATTTATTTAATAAAGAATATTTTTTCATAAACAGGATGTTTGGGTTTTTTCCTTGTCAAAAACAACAATGGGGTTTTTCAAGTGCTTCAGAAAGTCACAACCCACAGCTATGCCATGTGATATGAAGTCTAGGCAATGTGACAGCTCTTTTGCAGAAAAATACAGGAACAATTCCAAGACCTGTAAGAGGTCACCTGGCTGCTGGACCCCAGTAAAAGAGGGGGTGTAACATGCCAAGAAAGAAGCCCAAGCCTCAGCAATGACAGGCACTCAGGATGCCAGTCTGTCTGCAGATGACTGAACTGCTCTGTCAATTATTTTCTTAATAGGGAAATGTGACCTCCTCCTGTGTTGTCACATCCAGGGAACTGCATATAAAAGAGGTTTCGTGCCTTACATATCTTTTTCATGGAAGACTTACTTTAATTTGACCTAAAAATTAGGAAGTTGCTGAGTACTCTCCTCAAGAAGACAACTTCATCTTGCATCCTCAGTGCTCCAGACCAAGCTGAACTTCAGGAAGGGATGTTAAGGCTGGAAAAGGGATGCTGTCAAGGTAAGAGCTATTTTACCAGCATGAGCTTTATATAAAAAATGACTAATTTTCTCATAGGAAAAGGCAAAAGAGGAAGGAACTACCACCACTGACAAAATCCAGCTGTCCCACACCAGCAGCTAAGGTTTCCCTTTCCACCTAATCTTTCATCGCTTCTTTTTGTTTCTTTTAGAAAAATATTTATCCTTAATAAGATACCTGGGTTGCATTTAACTTTCTACTGAATAAAATGAAAATCAAGTTCACAGCCTACTTAAATATTTCAAGAAGAGAGATGGTAAAATCAAACAAACAAAAAAGTCTTTGAAAAAACACTTATTTTTCTTAAGACCTTGGGGAAGGAGTTAAAACTCACATGAGTCACAGAGTGAAATAAAATTTTTATCAACTGGGCCACCTGGTACTCTGTCTAATGCTTTCAAAAATCCAATAGGGCAGAATGACTTTCAAAAATTCACTTAAACAGCCTGTTAATTTTGATCCTTTACAAAGGGTTAGTAACCAATCCATTTAGAGGGCACACAGTAGCAACTACAGAAAACAATTCTGTAAAATCACACAATGAAAGAATTGCTGTGTATCTTTTGAATTTTTTTTTTTTCTGATACAAGTTAGGAATCACTTCAGGAATCAAAACAGAACCAGGAGACCACATCAGAAACCACAGCAATAACCTCTTGAGTTGAAAGGACCAGGAAGTTTTCACTTTAAGACATGGCTCCTGCATTAAAAACTTCAGTGCTGCCATGCATTTAGAGTTTGTCTTACAGCCTCTTTGCTTTTAATCTCTGTCCCTCATTTTGTTCATCTGCTCCATTTTTTGACATGTCAGCATTCTGCTTCAGACTTTAGCAGATTGAAAGGTGTGCCCTGTGGGTTACACTCTCTTGAAATCATCCATGATGTATTATGCTTGGCTTAAATGACTGGGCCTCATTTGCACAATTGCCCTATTAACTTACTCATCATTGATTTACACCACTTTTGCTGGAAATCCTCCACCAGGCCTTTATTTTGCACGTGCTCTCCAAAGCTCTGTTCCAGTCCCTTTCTCCCCTGTCATCTTCCTTGTCTCTTTTCTCTTCCATTTCTCTTCATTCACCTCCCTTATCATCTTCCTCCCACTGTTCTGTTTTCCTCCTCTTTCTCCTCCATTTCCCTCCTCCTGACAAGTCTACCTCCTTGCTTCAGAGCACCTAATAAAGCTCCCAGGAGAGGCCAGAAAGCCCAGAGGATACAGGTGTAAAGGCAAAGGATGTAAAGAAATCCAGATTGCTCATGGAGGAGGAGAGGTTGTGACTTCTTTGTGGAGAGTCCTAAGAGTGACCATCACTGTCATTCTTACAAGTATGTTAACCAGGTCTTTGCATCTTTCTGTCTCCCTGTGAGGAGCTCAGACTCTTAATTTGGATTTTATGGTTAGCTTTCAGCCCTCTCAACCTACCGCTCAACTGGTGGCTGTTCACCAGTTGGATACCAAAGCCAAACATTTTCTTTTCTTTTTCTAAGCAGACAACAAACTTCTGGGATTGATAGCTTGGGTATAAATGGACAGGAATACATTTTAAAATACAGACAAATGTAACCATATACTGGAGACATTTTCCAGCTCCCGTGTCTGTATGCTTTGTGTAAAAATAAATAAAAGCAATTGATTGTCAGCTGAAAGACTCATTCAGTGTTTCCTTCATTCAAAATGTCAACAGAAAACGAGGGCCCCAAGTGCAGAGGGTTAGACTAAGAGGAGCACAAAGATTTAAGTCTTCACACTGAATAAATAAATAACCCTAATGCAACTAACCAGGGCAATGACAATGAGAGGAGAGAAAAGCAGGAGAGAGAGAGGTTAAAACATCAGAGGACCCCAAAGAGCAGTAAGGGTACATGGAGGAGACAAATTTCTCACTCTGGAAGTCAGTCACAAATGAACAAAGTCTCCAAAAATCCATAAAATGCCCACTCCTGCCCTTCCAGCACAGGCTCTGGTGCTGCACAGAGTCTGGCTGGTGGACACCTATCTCTGAGAGCCCAGAGGCAAAAGGAAAGGCTGCAGGGGATTAATAGAGCCTGGTTTTATTCTTGGCACAGACACAGCACTGGCTTGAAGAGCTGCTTATATTAGCAATAAATACAAATTTGCTACAGTTACCAGTCAGATTGTTTGCTTGAAAGCAAAACAAAAAAACAAACAAAAAAACCACCCAACAGCTTTTCCCTACCCAAAATTGAAAGATTAAGGTGACATTCTCCACCTCCTAAACCCAAATGAATGGCAGGATTTGGGAGTTATGAGCTGGACAAGCCCACAAACTTCCCCAACTTGGTTGTTATTTGAAAAATAGCATGTAACTACAAAGTAATTACAGACTTCTGGAGATAATATGCTGCAATAATAGAGTATGTGAAGTTACCCATTTTATTTTCAACTTAATTTTCATGTAGTTTGCAATTTTAAGATTTAATAATGCAGCTGAGAAAACACAAATTGCTTGTATTACCCACATATTTACATTGAACTGTACATACTGTGTAATTACAGAGTCAATGGTTACTATGGAATTACAGAGTTTCTCCATAGTCCTTTGTGTCCTCCTATGTAAAGTGCCAAAAGAGTATTTCACAATGATGAGTAACAGCCTCCAGTGACGTGAAAAAAGAAAGAAAAAGAATGAAACTCCTCTCTTAGGATCTCTGGGAAGCATAAGGGGAATATCAGCAATAACCTCAGTGCAGAAGCACCTACCATCAACTTTCTTTGGTCCCCAAAGTCCTACAAAAGATCACTCTGGAGTTTCTGATTAATGTTATAGACCTCTACTGAAAGGATTTTTATACTGCTCTATCTGAACTGCTGTCCAAGAAATTGACTCATTTTGATTGACTCATCCTGACCTGCCCTGTTCTTGAAAAATTAAGATGGCAGCTTGCCAGCTCCCCTTGAAGGCCAGTGCTTACTTTTTTTTGTTTTCTTTACCACTTGTAAAAACCACACAGAAAAGGCTTACATATGGATGGCTCCTCTCTGGTGTCTGAAGGTTTGAAGTTTGAAGGTTAGAGCTAATCTTAGCTATGGCATTTTGTGTTGAATTCAGAACACTCTTAATTTACGGGAAAATAAGCTTCACTGAGTGATTGGGGAAACAGAGCATTGGCTTTGGAGAATACCCCAGGAAAAAAATAAAAAAGTATAATTTATGTAAAATAAACTAATGATCATCAAGAACTGTGAAATACAGTGACACTATGCTAAGTGCAGACAGCAGACTGTCAAAACAGTGAGGTCTAGAAGACAAGAAACCAAGTTATTTCTGATTTTGCCATCATTGTGCAATATGACCTTGGGTAAGTAATTTCTTGTTCTCTGGTGTCAAAGATTTGAAGGAGGCTGTTGAGCTGCAGGCACTCTGCCTTGTGGCACGCCAGAGAACCTCAGGGTAGTGCTGGCTGTTAAGAAAAAAAAAAAACAACCCTTTCCTCCACACTAACAACCTGCAGTACCAAATTTCACCAGTTCATTTGGCTTACTGAATAAACCAGCTTGCAAACTCCTTCCTGGGTACTGCTGAGCTTATTAAACAGGATGCTGGAAACTATCAAGAGTTGCTGGGTACCTCAGCTGGAGGATATGGAATGTTGTGTTTGCAAGTGGTTCTGAAATCAGCCTCAACAACAAACAGCCAAGTAACCAAGAAATAATTTACTTCAGCTCAAATACTGGCATAGCCATTGGGTTCTGAGGGATGGATCCTGAAAAGCAAGTTTGTATCTGCCTACACATTAAATCTACACATGAAATGAGCTGCAAAAGAGTCCTCTCTCTCAACCAGGCAGGAAATTGTTGGGATGATTCAATAAGCTTGTGAGTGTGACCCACTCTAGGAAATACACTCTCATCTAGGGCAAAGAAATACCTTAAATGAAAAGGATTCCACATCAGGGTGCTCTGGAATGACATCACTGCCATCACAGCTGGCTCTGCCTGTGCAATCTGTTCCCTTTGGATCACACAAGGCTACAAACCACAGTTCTGCTGACTGAGGCAGAGCCAAAATCCCAGAAATTAAGCTCACTCTCTGGTTTTGTGTTGTCCATGCTGGGCACAGTAGAACAGGGATAACAGACTCAGGATAAATCTTGCCAGTGCAAACATATACACTTTATTTTTTATTTTTTTTTTAAACCTACATAAGTTTTCAGAGTTAAGTTTTCCTGGGACATTTTGACCCAGTGGTGAGAGCCCTGAATTTGGATTCTGTGACACTGCAGCTCAGCCTCATCCACCCAAACACTTCCTGAAATCCCCTCCACAGTCAACCCTTGCTTGCCATTGGGGTTCAGTAAGATGGAGCCTCTTCCTGCCCAAATTCCAACTTCATCTGGGCATAACTGTGCCAATGCACCAATATATGATAAACTAAACATTACTGGGTTGTGAAATAAACATTTCCTTCTACTTTTTTGGGCAAGTATCACCTACCAGTGGATGAAATCTTTAAACACTTGCAGATACTTTAGATGAACTGTAAATGAACAAGGATATTCTACAAAAGGATGTAAATTAGAATGCCACACACTGTTTGTCATCAACACAACACAACAATTCCCAAGCAGCTGTGAGGTGAAAGAGAACTGGGTCGAATGAACCCTCTGCTGTGCTTAGAAAAATACCATGAAAAAGATGATGGTTTTCTCCTTCTAATATTCATCTTACTTGACTGACTTGGTTGCTACCTGCAGAGATTATTTTTCATCTTCATTTATATATATATATATCTATAAAAGCCACCTAAACAGCTGAGTTCCCATTGAGTTTCATCTTTTTGGCTATATATCTAAACCATGATGATTTTTGTTAAAAAGATCCTTGTTTTGTTTCAGTAGGGTACACACTGCCCTCTTGGGTCTCACACACAGGTGGATCTTACCTGCAGAACATCTGAAATTAAAACAAATTTTGGATGCAGTACAATAAATGGAAATCAACACAAACCACAGCCTTCTCTTCAAGTCACCAGACACTTCTTACAAGAGCCTTTTTTTCAGTTTTTCAGTAACTTTGCCAAACTTCAAACCATTTGGGCTGAAATTTTCTATGCCAGGTGTCTGCCTCAGGCTGAGTAGAATGTGATCATGTAATTAAAGGCTGTATCATAATGCACACACAGAAGGGGGCAAATTAAGGTTGAACAGGCAACCTTAATTCTCACATTTCTTAACTTCCACAAGCTTGACTTTGCAACCCTGATAATGTTATTTTAATGTACCTTTTTGTCTGCAATATTAATCCAGGGCTATATTAATTTATAGACATATCCCACTGAGTACTGGGTGTCTCAGTGGACTGGTAATAGGATACAAAGCCTTTCACCTTTAGGTCATTGGTTTAAACACAGCCTAGGGCTGAAGTGATGAGAAGTTATTACCACTGACCAGCTGTTTGGTGGCTTATATGAAATAATCTGGTGATCTGAGTGATGCAGGTACCTTGTACAAATCACCATTGCTACTGACACCATCCATAACTCCTAAGGGAGAGCCAGATTGCCCAAATTCATCCATAACCCCTAAGGGAGAGCCAAGAATGCCCAAATTCTGACCTTAAAACTGCCTCGTGTGCATATGGATGCACCCACAAAATGTGCACTTCTGCAAAATGTGGTTCCAGGTGGGAAGGGCTGACCTGGGAATATTCCCTCCCCCCAGGAAAACCTTGAGTGGACAGCTGAGTTAGCACAGTGCAGCAGAGCACAAAATCACATGAGTGATCACACTGATGTGGTGGTACTGATCATATAGGCAATATTGGACCTTAAGCCCAGTATTCCATGAGGATGGATAAATCTAACAATGCTACAGACTGAGCAATGGCTCTGCTTCCATTAAAAGAACAACATCCTGAAAATTTGCTCGGTGATACCCCAAAAAATGAGTCAGGACAACATATGAAAATGTATTTACCCATTCTGGGGCTGGGAAACATGAAGCACTGATCACTCATCACTTCCAAGTGGGATTCTATAGAAACAGGGACAGTGATGCCTTAAGGAGGGAAGTTGAACAATCCTCATGAACTGTACAGCCCTCACTGGCCTCCAAGGAGGGAAATTCTGACACTTAAGGCACTTGCAGCCCTTCCTTTGGGGAACAGAGGGAAGTGTTCTGTGACTGCTCTCAGCAGGGGCTGAAAAATCACAAAGCCACTGGCAAAAGCAAGGTAGAGAGAGAACCATGAGAGAGAACAAAGAAAACAGAAAAGATTAGGGAGAAGGTAAATGTCTTTTCTCCAGAGCAACAGACAACCTCAGCCTTAGTCCTGCCTCTGGAGTCACAGTAATTCAAGGCAAGAAAACACAGACAGAAAGTGTCCTTCAAAACAACTGCAGTCATCCATTTATCATATTCCACCCTCCCCAATCACAAGCTCTCCAAGCCCACGAGCTCCAACCCACTGGTTGCCTTCTCTCACACTCAGAAAATGTCTCTCTGTCCTGCAGTGCTGACACTGGGACCCAAACCAGATAACTCAGCCTCTACGGCCACTAAACACGTTTTTAAAATATTATCAATTATGTAGCTTTGTTTTTCTTTCCATTTACTGCATTCCTGGGCCTTTGGAGAGGGACACAGGACTGAACACTCTGCCCTGATACTCTAAATGGTTTCACCCACATCATTTTCTGTATTCAGCCCTCATATGCCTCCCTTACTACAGTACATAAATGATACAAACTTCTCATCAATAACATAAAAAATTCATACTCTGTCTACAATGCAGCTGCTATCACAGGTTTATGTCAACAATCATCCTGATTTTTAATAGCATAAATGTTTAAAGAGGTAGCAATTCCTGTAAAGGATCTGCAGGGATATTTAGAGCAGACATATGCCAAAACAATCCTCTTCTCTTACAGGAGACATTGTTTCTCAGCAGGAAAACAATGTTTATCCTCACAAATGTTTACCCTGCTTTAGTCATTAAAATGCTCCAAATGGATGGCAAAGGAAGGGAGCAGATGATGTCACTCCTTACCTCACAGTTGCCCCTCTGAGCAGGGAGACCCAACTCATGCATATTCCAGCAGAGCTCTGTTGTCTACTCTGTACCTTGTTGCCTGCCTCTTGGAATTTTTTGCCATCTGACATTCTAAGGGCTGGATTTGCTCTTTGCTATAAACACACAGAGACAGGTAACTTGCAAATGCTTTCATGCCTCATAATTCTAATGAGTAGGCTGGCCCTTAATTTTCTCTGTATCATTTAAAAAAAAACAAAACTCGTCAATTTCTTTTCTGGAGGGGTTCCTCCCTTAAAAAAAAAAAAAAATCAATGCAAGCCCTTTCTTTTAATTTCTTCTACTTGCTGCCAACTGTATAGAGCCTCAAGCTATTTAAAAAAAATAATAAAAAAAAGTATGCATACAGGCAGCATAAAATATTTATTTTTAATCTAAGCAGGATTTCTTTACCTGCTGAGCAGCCACAGCTTCTGTTTAAGGCTTGCTTTATCATCTGTGTGTCAAGCTGAAACCATTTCTCTCAATGCTCTTTCATTCGAGCTCTAAAAAGGCTCCTACCAGAGCCCAGCTCACACACAACTTGAAATTTTCCTTCTGCCTTCCCCCTTCCCACCCCCACCCCTGAAACCCCACAACCTGGAAGTTCTTCACTTGAACAGATGGTTTACAAAAATCTGGGACATGCTCATCTGATTGCAAATAGGACTCCTGTAAGCAACATCTCCTGTAACAATTACGGGAACAGTTGGTCAGAAGGGTGACCCAGAAACTGCCCTTCCTTTCCACTCCTCCAAGCCCCAGTAAAGCATTTCCAGTGCCCTACTGGATGTCTGCCCTCCTGCAGGCAGGGGCTGTGACACAGGTGACCTGGCTGAGCAGTTGTCACTATGGCTTAAGGCTTCTCAGGGAGAAGAACATTGTGGTGTTGGGGAGGACATTGAGGTTCCTGTGAGCAGTGGGTGCCCAGAGTGCCCCGGGCCATGCTGCCCATGTCCCATGAAATCTGGGTCAGGTGCAGGATGAGGGCTCCAGTAATCCAACTTGTCCTCTTTTTATTTTAATTATTAATTTAAGCTTGTGTCACTGAGAGAACCCCCAGCTGCTGAAGGGGTAGGAGGGTTGGTGTGTGTTTACTTCTCAAAACTGGTGAGACTCTGTATCAATGGAAACATCAAACAGAGTCAACATCTCCATTACCAAAGCAATCAAACTGCCTCGGTAGCTGCTGAACACCAACATCTCACTATTATTTTAAAACACTTCAAGACCTTATGGAACAGGGAATTGAAGCAACACAGCACCATTTTAACAAGCTAAATTTCCTGTCACACACAGGCTTGGTTCCTGTCGGTGCAACACTCATTTTAGTCTGATTAAGTTGCTGTGATGAACTTCAGAGTTTAGGCTGCCCTTGAGCCTCACATCTATCTGATCTTTAATTCTACTACCCGCTCATTTCTTGCTAAGCACACAATTCTGAGTCCCACTGGAACAGCCTCATTCAGGCTCTGCATCAATATGTTCAGTGCTGAATTCATTTCTGCAGGGAGCCCAGTAAATCTGAACTTTCCAAAATCATTTGGCCCCTATTACTAGTAAGCACTGCTCTTAAATAGGTTGTAACTCCAGCTAATAGGCTCCATAATCATAGCTGAATTGAACAAAAGGGTCCAGCATGGGCTGCCATCAGTCATTTTTATTCCCAATCAAATGTACTGCACAGAAGGAAACTTTTTTTACACCTCTGGATGCTGAAACTAAGAAACTCATTTCACCTAAACGGAGTTTGTTTCTTAATAAAACCTAAGTAAAAAGGCTTCCAAAGGTATCCATAAGGTCCAGCACAGAGCAGGTAACCTTTTCACCTTGCAAAATGGCAGCAATCCAGAATATAAGGAGACAGGAAAAAACATTAAGATGCAAAGCCCACATAATGAAAAATTGCAATGCGAAGGGACACATCTTCTGCTATTCAAAGAGAACTGCCTGTAACTGAACCTAATGTAAAGGAGTTAACAATAGAACTGCTTACATCTTGATCACATTTCCATGAAGACAAGCTTGGTGATATTGTTTCATCTAGTGAAAAAAACCAGAAGCCACCATCTAAATCTTATCATCAAAATTGATAGTGTTTACTTAAAGCTTATTCCAGCTTTGCTGACTTCAACAGATATTGAAGTCTCCAATAAATCTATTCCAATGTTTTTTTTACAGCTCTTCCTTCTCAACATACACTCTGGCCTCCCTGATCCATATTACTGGACAGAAGACCAGATTTTTGTTTATGAATATCTAGAAGTTTCATTACTGTCTCCTGCAAAGCCTGGTATAAAAATGAATAGCAAGTAAATAAAGCAGAAAAAGAACTTGATTTATCTTTCTCTGTCCTGAGAGGCAGCAGAGCCAGTCCTAGCTGGCACTCTATTTTTTACATCCAAGGCAACCTGCCACAAAAGGTGATGCCAGGAAGCTCCTCCTGCCCAGACAGACCCTGCTATCACCATGTGGGGTTGCTGCTCCCCACTGCAGAGACTGCAGCTTCCCCCCAGCTCTAATAAATTGTCAGACTCAGAGCTCCTTGGTGATGCTTCCAGGACCAAACACTGAGGGCTGGTCCCCAGCTGATGCCAACTGCTGTAGCCATAGCTTAATATTTTGTACTCTTCATCAGTACTCTTTGTTTCTCTTTGTTTGTGGGGGAGTGTGAAATAAAAACCAGCCCAAAGGATATGCTCGTGTTACACCATTACACTGTTCTACCCCAGAACTGCAGCTTAAGAGGAGAGAAAAATTGGGCAAGTGGCAGGCACACGATGGAGGAAGAGGAAATCAGACACATATGGCTGTCAGAATTGGTGAGTGCACAGTGTGGAGCACCAGCTTTCAGATGTATTGTAAAAGAACATAAAATATCTACAGCTGGAAATATACATTTATACTTCACTCCAAAAATTAAAAAAAAAAAATAAACAAAACCCAAAACCCACCAAACCAACAAATTTTTCAGGCTTAAATCAGGTGAGATAGTATAAAGCAGCAAGATCAAACCCTCAAAACTTACTTTAAATAAGTAAACAAAAAGTAAAGAAAGTAAAAGTCAGCAATTCTACCAAATTACTGAAATGGTGATTTTCTCAGCCAAAAAGTCCCATCACAAAAACCGAGGTGTCTAATACTGCCATCATGTTCAGTGGTTTAACCAGAGTGAGAATTCAGTTAAAATCAGAAAAGCTGCAACTGATATAAGTGGTTCAAGACATGAAAGAACCAGACTGAGGTCTAGGCACTAATGGAAAACTGCCCCAGGTGGAATACTCTGGAAAACTGATAAAGATTTTAAATCAAAGTAGCACAATGGAAAGAAATCACTGCTTATTCTCTATTAAGCTGTCCAGATGGTTCAAAACTGTTTTCCCCCCCATACATACACTTGAAAAAAGAGGAAGCTTTGGAAACCTTCATGTTCTGCTACTCCTCATCATACCCACCACTTACCCTAGAACTAACTATGCTTTTCCACTCAGTGGTAGCTTGTGCAAGGAGCTTTTTCTTTTCTCTCCCAAGACATTCCTCTAGACTGAAAAATTCTGTATTTTTCACATCTCTTCCTAGGTAAGAACACCACAGGTTCCTTCCACTGTTCAGAGACCATCCACAAGGAGTTCAGCAGTGTGGCAAGGCCCAGCAGCAGGGGAAGAGGACTTGTTGAATCCCACCCCAACTGCCCCACTGGTAGGCCTGCCAAGCAACATCTCCATGGCATGGATGGAGAAGCTGGTTCTCACTTTTATACTTGGTATAAAAGTAGTGAGGGACACTGGGGAGTTGGAAGGGGTGACAAAACTGCAGGGCTTCTGCTGCAGATGACAGTACACTGACAACAACACACAGCTGCACAACCCTTGCATAGATACAACTCATGCTGTTAGTCTCCTGCTCTGGTAAATACTAAAAAATAACCACAATTACTACTTCTTTAAAGCTGCAATAAAGGAAAGGCAGAAAGATACACTGATACATTTCAAATCAATTATTTTTAAACAATATGTGATGGATTTGCAGCCTGCCATTGCATAAAAGACAGGCTCATTTTCTACAAATGCCCACAAAGAGAAATGATAGAGCTCAGTGCTATAGCATGGCATATTCCATTAGGAATTAAATCTCTTCTCTCTGATGGTCCCATCCACATGCTCATTGGACAGCCTGCTGCTTTCATCTACATTATTGTTATTAATTTATGAATGGGACTAGAATTACAAAAAATGAGTCTAAGGTGAGGCCAGATTATAATAATAAATGAAAGAATGACTCCTGTTTACTTTCAAAATATTTCACAGCTAAAACGCTTCCTGCTATTTTAACTGTGACACACTTCCTTGAGCTGGTTTTGGGTTTGAAGTAATGATATAAAATTCATTTCATCTCTTTTTTTCAAGCCTGACTCTTTCATACATAACATCAGGCTTGTCATATCTGAGGAATTATTAAAATAAGACGAAGCCTGCTGTATCTGAGCAGAAAAGCTTCTTTGAGCTGGCGTCCTCAGGAGAGAAGCAAGCTCAATCTCATTAGTTGGTGCTGAGAAGGCGTCCTAGTCACTAGGTTCAAGGTGATGAAAGATTAGGGCGTTTGGCCTGGGCTCATTTTGTATGCAGCTCACATCCCTCCCTGCCCGTGAACACGAAATTACATTGAACCTGGGGAGTCTAACTCCATTAATTTTAAATGGAAGATTAATTTAACAATATGCGGCAGATATTTGTTACAAACCTATCATGTAAAAGTGACGGTTAGCAATAAATTGTGGTGACTCACACTGGCCGGTGGCCCTGGCTCAAATAAATCAGAAGGCATTTACACATAATTGCTGTTTTTAAAGACAGGGATATGGGAGATATGTTTCTTTGATGAAAGATTGGGTAAGTCCATTCAAGGAAACCGCAGCCAATATTAAAGCTACAGCATCTCTTTTGAGGGAGACGTTTTGTTTAAGGACTGTAAAGCATGGTTATTGTCAGGTTTTTCTTCATCTGTGCTTTGGGTTTTTTTTTAGATAAATAATTTTCAATGATTTTCATGAAATGTCTGCACAACCGACACAGAAACATTTTATGTGAGATGAGGGTAAGATGTGGGGCTCAGGAACATGCATCGGTGCACACAACACATTCAGGCTGTCACCCAGGACTATGAGAAAACCTGGTGTCTACACTTAAAATAATTGTGGTCCAATTTTTTTTTCTGTCAACTTTTTGGCTCCTAAACTATATGCAGAATTAATAGGAGTCCCTTCTCCTCTTGAATTGACTACACAAAACTGTGGTGAGGTATGAAATGTCATCATTGAAAATATAATTTTCAGAGAAGGAAAATCACAAACTCCATTGAGCTTCACCAGTGCAGGGGGAGAAAACTAGAAGGATCAGATTTTGGGTTTTTTTTTCCCTCATTTAGGTGTAGAGAATCTGAGCAGCACAGTAGTTATCTGATGGTGTCCATTGCTGGAACAGGGCCTGTCTACCTATGAAACAAAAATATCTTGAAAGGTAATGCAACAAAGCAGAATTGCCTCCCTCAGGAAGCTGGATTATCCCATACCTCCTTCCTTCCAGTCCAAGTAAAAGCAGAACTCCTTCAACCTAACTTCTCTAAATATGCATGAGCAGCAACAAACCCTGTGAGACTGCACATGTGCATGTTTACTTATTTAAAGGAAAAAATATACTACATGTATTTTTCTTTCTGAACAGCATATGAGAAAATAAATTGGACATTATACCTAGGAGATGTTGGTCACAGTGCTTAACACACAGCTGGGAGATGTTCAGATACACTGCAAGGGAGAGTATCATATGGACTCAGAACACACCATAACATCTATGAGAGGCCACTGCAATCTGTAGTAGTCAGGGATACAGTGACACAACTGAACAGAGAAAGAGCCCCTGCATGAACTGCCCTGAAAAATCTGGGATGGCTCAGGCTGGCTATGCTCAGGAATCTGTCCCCACCCCACTAGAGCTGTGTTACTCCACCTAACAGCTCCAGAGCAGGCATGCAGAATGGAAGGGGTGGAAAGAGTGGCAGGATTGTGTACTCTGTGTCAGATATGTAATTGTGAGTCAAGATTTAAAAAAAAAACCAAACAGCACAACAAAAGGGAAGGAGCTGAAATGCAACTTGGAACACCAAAGTTAGGTGCCAAGCAGATAAAATTAATTCATTCACTCCCAATCTTCTCAGCCTTGACTCTTTACCAAATGCCCTATCCTCCAAATCAGCCAAGGAAATGAATAGGTTGAGTGCCCTCATTGCTTTAGCATTCTACTTGGGATGTGCAACGTGGAGGTAATTTAAGATCTCTAGATACTATCTGCACTAGGAGGTGGGGAATAAACTCAAATTTTGGTGGCAAAATCAGCAAGGTTGAGAACCTGACCAAAACCCAGGCACATATCTCACTGCTCTGCCAGTACACAACATTTCCCTGTTTATGGCCAACTGCAACAAATATTCATGCTGATCAGTGCAGTTTGTTTTAGCTTCTTCCTTCCCCTCTTGAACCTCACAGAGAGGGAAAAAAATTATTTATTGACACACACATTGCACTTCTTCACAAGGCCAGAATCATTTATCCTTCTATCTTAAAACAGGTTTGGTGTTGGATCCTTCTAATACCCACTCAGTGCTACATTAGGATTTTTTAAAGACCTAAGGTCTGCATCTGAGATGTCAGACACCACAAGAGGTGCTGCCAGCTGTGCTGGCACACTCCTCCAAGCCTTCAGCCTCTTTCCCACAGTCTAGCTCAACACCTCCTAATTCTGAGTCTGAACCAAAAGTCTAGGAACAAGCCAGACAGCAAGTCTGCCCCTTGCCCTCTGGGACAAAAACTGTCTGAAGGGTCGAAGTGCTGTGCCAGTGCTCCAGCTTTGTGCCAAGGTGGGAACCTAACACAACCTCAGCTTAAGCAAATGTATATCCACACATCTCTATAGTATCTGAACACTTTGTTGTTAGTTTATTCAAACAATTTCGTGGAAAAAAAAAAAAAAAAGTTATTCTCCTTTTGTGCATAAAGACCCAAGTCACAGGAGAGCTAAAGGATCCATTTCAAAAAAGTCTCCAGGGATATAATGTGCACATAGGTGTCTAGTGCAACATCTCAGAGATTCAAGGTCCTAGATTTAAGAATCCCATCCTGTTTCTACCCCCATCTCCAATAATAAAATAACAGTTTTCTGTGGTCTTCTTAAGGATAATGACTAATTTTGTGATCCATTAATAATTTTCTTTTGAGAAGGGAGGAAAAGAGTCACACACCCTGGCAGATTCAATAAGGGTTAAGTGAGGCCAGGATAGGAGGAGGAGATATGTGTCTATGTGGAAAGCATAGGGTGGTATTTCAGGTCCTGGCTGACCAGACAGAAATTCTACTGCAATACTGGGTCTGTGACCCTTTGTGCTTTGCAATTTTAGATGTCTTTGGAACTTACTCAGAACTACATAGAAACCTCTAATTTAAAGCAGTATGGCCCCCCATGATGTATTCCCATAGATATCCTCCCCATGTTAACACCACACACATCCATTATCACCACCAAGCTTTATGACTGGGAAATATTTTCATAAGGACATACATTATGGCACTGTGCTGTATGACTTCAGGAGAAGGATAACAAGGGATAAACCACTGAGAACTTTCTTAGCAGAAACTAGACAATATTAAAATAAAGTGTCTCAGATCCTCTTTTCCTCCCAACAAAACAGGCAAATGCATGTTCTAAATTGGCCACTGATAATCCTTTCCATATGGTGGAAATGAGAAATGTAACCTCAAGGAGACCCTGGTAGGAGGGAACAGCTTTACAAAATCTGGGAAGGTGGCTGAGCTGTGGGTTTCATGCTTTGTTCCTGGCTCTGCTGCTGTCGTACGACTGTGGGGAAGTTGCTTTTTTATTTAACACTTATAAATTGCTACAAGGTCTTCAGCTTGAAAGGGCCACTAAAAATGAAAAGTTGGACTGGCAGCTTTACTGACTGCTCTGACCTGTAAACACAGAGAGCTCAGGCTGCATTGGCTACTTCACTGTTTACTGGCATTTCAACCAACTGCATGCCACAGGATAGAGCTTCAGAGAGCAAAGGAATTCTGAGATAAATACATAACTCTTTACTTCGGAAAAAAAAAATTAATTAAAAAAATTACCGTTGATATTTGGATGAATAAGACTGATGCAGAACAACCACACAGAAAAAGAGCACCGTTGCTTTAAATCCAGTGCCAACACCCAGGTTGCCAGCAATTGATGCCACTAACTCATTTTTGCACTTTAATGTTAAATTTCTTATGGGACCACATCACCTAATTAGAGGAATTGATAACTGCACTGTTCCATAATGAGGCCAATACATTTCAAAGTCATTAAAGATAACCAAGGCAATAAGTCTGTGTTTAAGCGGCGCTTCCTTAGATTTCACAGCCCGCGTGTCGCTAGCACAGGAAAAAGCAATCCCTGCCCAGTCAACTGTAAATGCTGGGTTATTGGAATCTTTAAAACAGGCAGCAAGGAGAAAATTACATGGCCAAATCTCCTTTTTCCAGTTAATGAAGAATTAAGACTCCCATTTACCATATTAGAAGGTTCATCAGAGGTCCCTACTCTCCATAGCTTGTGTTTGACAGCAGTGTCAATTTATCCGAGTCGGGACGCGGGAGTGCGTGACAGGGCGTCATTCATATCTGTCACATCTGCTTAGCTCTCTCATTGTCACACTGCTAACGAAATTCAGGACATGTTTTTCCTGATCATGGCCTCTTAAAGGGAAAAGGATCCCCTCACCCCATCGCAGCTAACTGACCAAATTGTGGCTCTAAAACCCAGCGTGCTAACAAACGGCCGCGGAGTTATAGGAAGAAGAGATCGTGTAGCTGTGTAGAACCTGAGGAGGAAAAAATAAATAAAATTCTCAAAGGCAAGGCTGGCCCTGGCTTCAGGAGTAAGAGACGTTAGGTTCTGGTCATAACTGCTAGAAGGATGGATTTATTCGATATTCTACCTTGTGTCTGTAAGATTTGTTCAGGTACATTTGGCATCTAAGTAAGAAGAGTAGAGTAACTTTACTGATAGTCAATGGTCAAACTTCTGTTGGCTTCAAAAGCCCGGGATGGATTTATAGAAACACAACAGATTAAAAAATTACGTAAAATTAACATTATAGCATTTGTTATCTTGGCTAAGGAAGAATGTAGGTCTATCAAAACTGTCTCAAAACATCTATTTCTTGAAGAACAGACATGCTAAAGGTGGCCAGAAATCCTTTTCTACAAAACCAAGGAAGTATCCCACTAAAATAAAAGTAAATGAAACCAAACCTTGGGCACAACTGAAAAGGTAAGTTAATATTTAAGGAAGACACAGAAACAAAATCACCTGAGAAAACATATAACAAAGCAGCATTCAGAGGCAAGGTTACGGCTGAAAAAAAAACCTGTCTACATAAAGATTATGAATGTACACAGCTGTATTCTAAAGTGAGAATGCAAGAAACAGTCATGTTTTAAAAAAGAAGCTTCCAGAATTGTGTCATTCTCTTTGACAAGAAACATGCACCTCCCCCCAAGCCCCAGCTGCTCACACGACGTAGCAGAGGGAGAACCCTAGCCTGATCCAAGAGCAAGTCCTATCCTTCATATTTGTCTTTCCTAATACATCTTTCCCAGAACATTTTAGATATGAATGTGCTGACTCAGTGTCAGCACACACCTGCACCCTCAAATGGAAAAAACTAAAAAGCCTTCCCAGTGGCCTGATCTGTAGGTCCATCAAAGCCTTCTGCAGCCCAGAGGACAATGAAACTCAAGAATTTTCCTTCTAAATTAGACTTAAAACCACAACTCTTTACTGTTACTTAATGCCACTTCTGTAGGAAAAGGAGCACTCAGTTACACCAAATGTCCTGAGACTTGTAGGACAATATGGTTTACCAGAAAGAAACATGAACCTGCTTAAAAGCACAGAGCTTAATCAGGAACCATTCTGTACACAGACTTTGGCTGCTGGGTTTTGTGATCATGGAAACCAGGCTGGAGTCAGCTCTGGAAGGAAGCTCAGTCCTGTGTTTAAGGACAAATACATCATTTAGCCTGTCCTGAAGAAAGCTATTTTCCCCAATCAGAAACTCTAAAATTACACCTGGAAAGGAAAGTGGATTCACACTGTAGCATCAGTTTTTACGAAACTAACACAGCAGGATTCAGGTGCTAGGGAATGAAGGGATTTGAGAAATACTCAAAGAGGTTGGTCATAGAAATTTAAGAAGTAGTTTCTCTTCCAAGAAAACTTTTCTTTCACAATATTTCATGAGCGGTTTTGGGGGTTTTGTTTTTTTTGTTTTTTTTTTTCACTAGAGCTACACATAATAGAGCAGAGGGAAAATGGTGCCCAATTGGATCCAATTACTGGTGAAACAATGCAAGTGAATGTGCATTCAGCTCTGCAGTTCTGAAAACTTCAAGAACTAAAATAAATTGCATGACCCCCTGGTAACTTCCACTAGAACTTACGGGTACAAATTGTTTGCCTCAAGCTGGGTGAAATATACATTCAAATTCAGGCTCTTGAAGGAAATTATTAAGTAGAGCCATATTAGCTTTCTCTGAAGCATACTCGTTTCCTATATTGCCACTGTATAGACCAATTATGTTACCTTTCCATGCTGAGAAATGATTGTTCTGCTAACACAGTTCTGGTAAAAATCAAAAGCACTACATTTTTAACCTTGGGGGATTTTTGTTATTGCTGCTCCCTTGCTAGTTCCTTCAAATGGAAAACATCTTCCATTAATCTAAATGCAAAATTTGTTCAGCTTTCGAAAGTTACTTGAAAAATGTTAAGCACAAAGCAATAAACTTTTTATGCTCTTAAGACCACTAATGCTTTGAGCTTCATATTCATTTTGAAGAAATGAACATTTTATGGTTCACAGAGGAATAGCTACATGAATAATATCTGAGATTATAATGCATCAAGCAGAAAAAGATTAAGTTTATGTAAACTATTTAATCAGACGTGAAATTTTCTCTAGAGGATAAAAAATTCTGACCTTATTTAAGTTTACTTTAAAAAAATACCAATATCACATTTCCACCAAGGGAACCAACTGATTTCCCTATTTCTATTGCATAAATATTCACAGAATCAGGGGCAAACTGGATACCACAGCCCCAAGGAAGCAAAAGTGACTTTAGAGATGTGTCACATCTGGGTGTTCTTCCCATAGAAAATTTTTCATATAATGTGTGACTGTAAGAGCAGAGAAGGGGTTCCCCTCCAATATGGCCCTGGTGGTGATCAACCAGCTCATAAAAGGGAGATTTATTCAGCAGAGGAGCTCCAGTTTGCATCAAAGTCTGATTTTGTTCTGTGATTTTTAACATTTTTTCAACAGATTTGTTCTCTAACTGTCCCTCACCTCTTAGCACTGCTGCTTGCTGCACCCTCATGGTGCAGTAACTGGTACCCAAGATTAGTAAACCAGGTAGCCTACCAGAAGTAGTGTCTGTTTAGAAGTATTTTGCAAGTAGCAGATTTATTAAAGAAATGCAAATGTGTGTATGCTTAAAATGCCCAATTAAAGTGGACTTTATGTAAGCTAAAGTAATTCTAGGAAAGCCAGATGATTTGTACCCAATTAGACTGTACATGAATTTGGCCCTCATTTCTGCTGATATTCACTGTAAAGCTCTTGAACTGTTTCAAATTAAATTAAGGGAAATCTTGGCATCCTAATTGTCAGCCCAGGTGCATTTATTTTTCTATTAAAAACAGAAAATTAAGGAGCTATTGTAAGTACAATATTTTATGATTCCACTATGGGGTTTTGTGTTCCATATAACACACTAATGAAAGAGCCTCATGCAGAAGAATCCTGGAAAATCAATAGCCTGGATACAAAATAGTAATGCAGCTTAAACAAAAACATGATTATGAATAACCTATTTTCAAGCTTTGTCACTTGGATGTGGTTTGAGGCCAAATTATGACCAGGCTATGGTGAGTGTGATGTGATTTTTTTGGGGTTTTAACCTGTATCTGAAACCACCTGGGTATAAACTCTCATATCCCTGTAACACACAATACCAAGCTGCTTTGGGAGCCTTTTGATTTTGAAGCAAATGTGAACTACTGAACATTCAGCTTTTTCTTGCTCTCTTTATTCCAGCCAATTCCAATTCAAGTCAAAGAGATAAACAGGAGACACTCTACACTCTCACCCCTTACGGATACACATTACCACCATACCCTGTGGAAGTCTTCCTTTTCCTTTCTCATAGTATTCAGTTCTCTCAACAAAGAACTCAATTATAGGTACAGTATCAGCTCAAATGTTCACTCCTGCTTTGGTGGCACCTTGTACTTCTCCCACAGGGAAAAGTCCAAAATGCATGTGGGTTCTCTTTTCCTCCTGAGTCTTTCCTGCCTTCTAAAATGTTAGAGAGATAATGGATTATTTTCAGCAGGGACCTCCTTAGCACATCTCCCTTGACAATCTCCTGGCAAGTGCAACTGCTAAAACCATGAGGTGTGGTACACTGATATACAGACCTGCATCTTCCTAAGGATTGCAGATTAATCCCCCGTGAGCAAGAGACAGAATCAGAGCAGTCTGCAAAATGTTGTTACATTAATAAGGAGGAAGATGAAGGAAAGGCAAAACTGCTCAGAATGACACATCCACAAATGTAATTTTGAATATCTTAAAGCAGAAAGATAATTAACATATTGAGGGAGATATATATCTGGGGGAGAGGAGAGAAAAAAATAGTAAGACATTTTTCAAGAAGGTTGCCATAAAATTTGACAAATCATTTGGATGCCACTTGAAATCTTTTTTCCATTTCACAACCCTACCAGAGAGCTCCGTCCACACCACTCAAGTTGTGGGAAAAAGCGGCCATTTTGCTCCAACTCCCAACTGTACAAAATGGCTACACAAGGTGGCATCTGCCACAGAATGATTGGTATTAGGCATAACTCATTATTCTGACAAGAATCTGGCAGACAAGCAAGCGTTCTGGCACGAGAACCGATGAGATAAGGATTTGGCATAACCGCGGGTAGGATACGAATTAAGCTCAGTGTCAACACGACGCACATGGCTTCCTCTCCATGGACATGCCAAATCCTTGACACAATAATGAGTTATGCATGATGCCAATCACTGATTGTCAGCTCAATTGCACATCTCTTTTCTGATGCCATCAAGCTGCAATAGGATCCAAAAGTTGAGAAAAAACTTTCCCATGAGTTTTGGCGGGGGCTACAGCTGACACAGAGGATGATTCCTGTTCCTCCTCACCCTCTGCAGGCCCACAGGAAGCAGAAGAGCCACTGCACAGCCATGGGGGATATATTTATGTGTGTCTGAGTCTAATGAAACAAACTGTCTGAGAAAACCATCAAGCTGCTGGCCAACAACTGTCCTGTTACATTAGAAATCCAGTCTTAAACACCTCTTTACTCAAAAATCCTCAAGCTTGTGCTTCATCCTGTGTGTGTGCCTGGCCCCCTTCATGTGGAAGGAAACCTTCCCAGCACTAGAGTGAGGTAAAACCACATGCATTACCAGCATGGCAGGGAAAAATCTTTCCTTTCCAGCACTCTGTGGGGCACAGGAGCAGGCAGGAGGTGTTTCTGTCAGCCATAACACACCTTGGCCCTACAGGCCTCCAGCATGTCTCCTCTGCCCTACGAGGCCCTCCACCCCAATTCTACTTCACCCTGCAGAGGTAACACCTCATCCTTCTGTCCAAATCCACAAAACAAACATAAAATACAAACTACTGCCCTCCTCACAGGCCTCCCCAGAGCCCGGGGCCTCCTCCCTTCAGGCCACTGCCATCGCCCGTGTACCTCAGCCAGGAGTTGCCCTGAGCCTCCCCTCTCCCTGCAACCTCCACACTCTCCCACCATCTGATCCCCCACACCTCCAGATCCCCCTCACTTACCCCCATCCTCATCCCCACAGCCCTTCTCAGAGTCCATGCCAGCAGCTGAGCTTTCTCCTCTGGCCTCACTGCGTGCCCAACTCAGACAACAGGAAGCAGAGTGCCTCAGAGAGAGAACCCCAATCCTCATCCTCCTGGACTTTGAAAGTAGCAACAACAAATTTAATCTGCAACAGCCAATTAGAATATTTTCATTTATCTCCTCTATCACCATCAAAACCCTTGAAGGTCAGTTCTCCTCACCATGTGTTAAAGCCGTGCTGGAAGCAACACCTGCCTTTGCTAGCACCTCAACCTGGGGCCCCTAAAAAGGGCCAGCAGGCACAAAGGAAATAAATGCATGACTTTCTATACTACATCCTAAAACTTCACAGAAAAGGGAAGGCTTGCATAAAAGGGAAAGACTGATGGTTGTCTCAGAACAAAATGAAACAGCAAACAAATCTAGCCTGTGTGCAAAGTGAGCTGGGCTAGACTTGGTCTTGTTATATCTATGAGACTGACAGTAAACAGAAATGTCTTTTTAATATATAATAATATATATAATCTGTAGCAGACGAACCTTTCTTGGGGCACAGCGCTTCGAAGTCAAGCAGGTGTTCTCACCAAGGTGCACAAACAGTGCTCAGATCTTGCTGCCTTCAGACTTGGGTAGCCTTGTTCAGTGGTTCTGCTCCAGACTCAGCCAACCTCCTCCTCTGGCTGCTCCAGAGGGAGCTGAGGATGCACTGGGAAGCTCCCCTTTTCTTGGCCCCCCAGTCCTGCTCATGCACAGCTGGGGTCAGCCCTAATTGGGTACAGGTGGGCTTAGCACAAGCTCACACCTCCCACCTCGTAATTAGCCACACCTGATTGCCTCATTCCACTACATAATCTGCTTCCAGCAGACAAACCTTCCTTGGGGCAGGGTGCTCTGATGTCAAGGAGGTGTTCTCACCAAGGTGCACACTCAGTGCTCCCATTTTGCTGCCTTCAGACTCCGCCAGCCTCGTCCTGTGCTTCTGCTCCAGACTGAGCTGACCTCCTCCTTTGGCTGCTCCAGAGTGAGCTGAGGGTGTGTTAGGAAGCTCCCCTTTTATTGGCCCCCCAATCCTGCTCATGTGCAGCTGAGGCAAACCCTAATTGGGCACAGGTGGGCTTAGCACAGGTGGGCTTTGTAATTAGCACCTGAGTGCCTCAACCATGGGGCTGTGTAGCCATGCTCAGGCCATTCCTCTACACATTCTGCTACAGCTTCCAGATTCATTAAAGACAAGCAAATGCAAAAATCCCCTCAACAGGATACCACATACTAATAAAATGTCAGAAAGTGCTTCACGAAGGCCCAAGCCCCCTTGCGGTAATCTACCCTTTTAGCATATTGTTTTATTCAAGAGTTTGGTGAAAGGAATTCCACCCAAGTTTGGCCTTCCCCTATTTACTTTATTGTAATTTACAAAGGCAGGTGAGTAAAAATGTACAATTTCTTTTTGATGGCAACAAAGGACTCACAAATTATCTCCTTCCTTTTCCCTTCTCCTCAAAAGATGTGTGCAAATTTTGCAGATAATTTTATCAATTTCTGAACCCTTTTATGTCTAGAAAGAAACACAGCAAAAAAACCAAATATAGTATAAGGTTCAGAAATACAGAGGCAAGCCATTTCTGTCTCAGGAATCACTCTGGTTTACTAGAAGGTTAAGTGAACCTGATCTTGTAATGAAAGGACTGGATGGCTTAAATGATCCACAATAGAAAACTGAGCCTTTTGCTTCTTCATTAAATATTAAACCCACCCTAGGTTGATAGAGAGCATCTTGTAACTGGATCTGACCTCAGTTTGGTGGTTTCACCCCATTCCCAGGGGAGAAGCGCTTGTGTGTCACCAAAAATGCCACAAAACCCCAGTGACCTCAGCCAAGAACTGAACAAAGCCTGGTCCCTCCTGAATGCTCACCTGGCCAAAGAACTGAGCATGTGCAGCCACATCAACTTTTCTGGGGACTTGTGTCCTCAGGACAACTGACACACACACAAAAAAATATCTTTTTGTAGTAGCGAGTCAGTGGGAAAAATAAAACATGTATGCCAGAAGAGAATAAAAATACTAGAGAAGTTTTTCCCTGCTGCTCTGTTTTGCTGGCCCTCTTTGTCAGTGCCCCCAGCACAGCCACTCCAGCTTGCCCTTCCTCAACCCCTGCAGCTGTTAAGAGCTCAGCACAACTGCAGCATCACCACTGTCACACAATTCTGCAGTGACACCACCTCAGTGTTCGGCCACCACCACCAGGCAGTGAGTAACCTGTGCTGACAAGGCATTACAGCCCTGCCATAACCAATCACTGTCTAACTGGAGCAAAATGGCACCTAAATTACCAGGGAATGTGTAACAGGATGTTTATTAAGCTGGCATAGCTGTCTGCTAAACAAAACAAAACAAAAGTGAGGATATTGGTAACATGAGTCAGAGCTACAAACCTGCAGCAATTTTAATGCCTTTGTGTTGGACAAGATCTGGGCTTTTAAATCTTGCTTTTGAAACTCCCATTAAAAGCACTCAGTAACAAGAAAATTATTTAGTGGGAAATGATTGAGTGCAAGGAACACAAATTCCAAGAAGAACCCAAATGAACTAAATGGTATAAAACGCAGAGATTATAGAAAGGCTACATTTGACCTGTCAACATGAGAAAGTCTCAGAGTTTTTATTAAAAGGGGGCAGCAGGGAAGACAACCTGCTGTTTAGGGAAGCTGTATATTTAATTTTAGTGCCTATAATGGCATAGCCCATGACTATAAGGTATTATTTAAGACCTATCATGCTATTTCCTTTGAGGATATCTCTCTGCACTTTCACAGTATGCTGCAGCTTGCTAGTCTCTGTACAATTTAAGTACTGTTTACTGATTATTATTGAGTATGGGACAAAATTCATCCTCTCTGGACCAATAAGTATAAGCTTTATACACAGAGTAGCAAGATGTTTCAACTGCTGCTTGCCATCATATGATTCAATGAACATACTCTTTTAAGAAAATGAAAAAAAACCCCACCAAAATAACTAAACACAGTCACCATTTATTAACACAACATACTGCAAATCTAATTAAAAGTCAAATACGCAATAACCTCATCAAAATCCAACTGTTCTTTACAGAAACATCAAGGAAGAAGGGGCATACAGGGGACGATACCACAGAGGTAATCAGAATTCATCTTCTGGGACTCATACCCTATTACTCGAAGCTCATTAACAGTACTCCACACAGTAAAGCAACACCTAGAGACCACATCATTAGCTTCCTACACAGGCACTACCCCACAGTGAAAAACTGTAACAAAACCCTCAGCAATGTATGAGAAAAATCAGATTTTTTTGTTTTGCATGATACAGGCCTGCTGAAGTTTAAAGAAGAAACATGCTATTAAACAAAGTCCTATGAAACAGCATCAGAACCTTGTGAAAATAGGACTGGTCCTTTCCAAATAGGAGTGTGGCCTAGTAATGGATCTACCCTAGCTGAAACACTATTCTAATATCTAGATTATGTCTGTAGATACTTTAATAATAGAGCCATGGTTGCTTCCTTTTTCTCTTTTGCATCTGGATTCTTACTCTGCTGATCAATTCCTCTCTGTCAAACTGGCAAAACACAATTCATTAAGTGACTAAAGATAACTGACTTGTCTGAAACACAACACTTAATGAGGTGAAGGAGAATGCTTTCACTTCTCTACATTAACTGTCCATAAGGAAGACAGGAAGCCTCTAGCCTAGAGGGAGAGAAGACATGAAAATAGAAATGGTCACCTTGAGTTTTACATGCTACAGAGTACAGAAATATTCCCCATCAAAAGAAGAAAACAGCTATCAAGATACAGAAGGAAATAATACTCCTCACCATTGAAACATGGTTACAGAAACACAGGATTAAGAATTATTCCAGGTGCATCTAGCACTATTGTCTGTGAAAATGGTGAGGAGAAAATGGCTACTGAGCAAAGCTGGGACTGAAGGAAGTGGTGAACTTTACAGCAATGCTGTATGCTCTTTCTTTCAGAACCCACCTTGCAGTACTCTGTGACCTATAAAAGTCTGTGTCCCATTTGTCAGGTTTCACTGTCAGAGGTAACAGTGACAGTGACTAATGCAGAGTGTTGAGGGTTTCCATGCTGCTCTCTATCTGTACACCTCAACAGAAGCAAACACTGTGACACTGCAGTGACAATCACCCTGCAGACCAGGAAAGACAAGAACCTGCAACACCAGAAGCCCTATCTGCTGGTCTAGGTCAAGATAACAGGATCTGGTAACACACAGGAGTAAAAAGCTGTAGACCTAGGACCCAGGCTACTAATTTGCTGAATTTTCTTTCTGGATGAATCTATTAAGTGGGAAAAGGAACAGTGTTATGCAGTTGTTCTACTGTCACCCTGATAAATGAGCTAAGAGTCAGGAACAGCACATGGCTGGTGCCAGGACAAGTTCAGTCCCTTGTGGAGACAGACACACACTCTGGTCCCTAATGGGACACGCCAGCCCTTTCTTCTCAGCATGTACAGAGAAGAGGCAGCTCATACAGCTCGACTTCTTTAGAGATAAAATGATTATACCTACACTCTGATACTTTTACAGTGAACAGAAATGTTCACAACAGTGTAGAAGTCCTAGATATAGCTGCAAAAATGACTGTTGAAGAAGGCTCTCTTCCAAGTTTCTCATCAGCCCTGTTTGCAAGAGGGCTCATCAAGAATCCCAGAATGTCAGGGGTTGGAAGGGACCTCTGGAGATCATCTAAAGCCCAACCCCCCTTCTAGAGCAGGTTCACTGTGAGCAGGTTGCACAGGATGGAGTCCAGGCAGGTTTTGAATGTCTCCAGACATGGAGACTCCACAAGCTCGAGGGGCAGCCTGCTCCAGTGCTCTCCTACACTTCAAGTAAAGAAGTTCCTCCTGACAAGGATGGAGCTTCCAAGGTTCAAGTCTGTGCCCATTATCTCTTGTCCTGTCACTCCCACACACTGCTTTGAGTGCTAGTTCTTCATGAGGTGAGTAGCACTGGGAACAAAAAATAAGAAAGGTTCCTGGGGTTAGGAAACAATTGTATCTGCCCAGTCTACCCTGTCCCAGCTGCCACATTCCTGAGCACAGCTGTGCAGTGGGTGCTCACAAAGGCATAAAATCAGCACAAGTTGCACTGACAGAGCACTGACAGGAGGAAGAAATTTCATCTGCTGCATTGCATTTCCTGGTGCTGCTCATTACCATCAACTCACCCAAGGGCAACAAGAAGTTGGCAAACCTACGAATGCCCATCCAAGATGATGGAAGCCTCTGCACATCAGGCTGCACTTGGGTTGCCAGGCTGGTCTTTCAAATGAATCTCCTAAGGCATTGGCAGAGAGCTCAGGAAAGGATCATTGACTTAACAGCAACATCACTGAAATATATTCTGTTGCTAACTTTCACTAAGGAAAGATCCTTGTGCACTTTGGAAGTCACAGGAACCTGACTTAAGCTTGAATCTGCTAATGGCTGATTAGAGAAGCACAGAGCAGCAGGTATGACATAGAATCTGAGCATCACAGATCAACCTGAAGTTCAGTGGAGCAGAAGATAGCTGCCCTCCTGAACCCAGGGTGATGGACACCCCCAAGAGCACCAACAAAAGGGGAAGCAAGATTAAAGCATTGAATGTAAGAAGTCCTAAATTGTTTGGGGGTTCCCAAACCCAAGGGAGCTACAAACTCTTGTAGTTCATCCTCAGGTATGACACCAGCATGATCACATATACCATATAAACTTCAAGAGCATTTCCACCTCTTACATAATACCAAAAATCTCCTGAACATTTTAATGTAAATCAGAAGGCTCACACCTTCTGAGTTATTTTAAGAAAACAGTAGGGACAAACTTAGGTGGAAGCTCAAGGCATCAAAACTGAAGCACAGGGAGAAGCAGTTGCACTGGGTGGTGCAGAGCAGGCAGCCTGATAGCTGTGGCTGCAAGACAACAAGCTTTGTAGCCAAGAGGAAGCCTTGAGGCCTCAAGCTTCATTTCTACTCCAGTGAGCTTCATTTACTTGCAAATCAGTACACGAGCTAGGAACTGAAATAGAAATTTTTACCATCAATGGCAAGATGAATTTAAAAATAAACAAAAATACATTTATTAAGGAACAAAACAAATAACCAATCATTTGTTCAGTGATACGCAGCTTTTTACACTATAGGTGAGGCCTAAGGCTTTGAAATTAAAACAATAGTTTGGAATTTCACCTTCTACCAGCATCCCCTTGTGAGGTCCAGCGTTGTTTCAAAAGGTCTCAGCATCTTTCAGAAGTCTGTACACAAAATTTTTGCTTTTGGTTGTTACTCAAGATCAGCCTATGGAATTTCTACTTAGCTCCTTGCTTTCCCAAGTTGGAAATAATTCAAAAGTATTTGTTGAATGAAAGCTTCATTTTAAGAGAAGCAAAGAAGAAGGTTGAAGGCTGATTATCATTATACAATCTCTCAATAAAGCATAAATTAAATTAATCCCTTCCAGTTCCCTTCCCAACCCAGTGAGCTTGATCAAATCACTTGTTCAAATTCAGAAAAATATGTAAAAAAAATAAAATAATTGACCACCTTTACTCATTACTTTGGGGCACATACATGTT